>NW_021319551.1:789690-1075469 GCF_001605985.2 Dendrobium catenatum | reverse complement strand
TAGAGTTTAACATCCCTAACGAACTTTCAGAATCTACAATCTTTTTTTTTCAACCACATTGAACTTATTTTTTATTTTTTTATTTTTTTCCCATAGTAGGAATCTACAATCTATCTTTGCAGAAAATAATATCATAATTAGGCACTCCTAGTTTAGATTTCTTACCAGACTTGATCTGACTAAGTAACTTTAGATATTTTATGTCTAATTTTAAACTTCTTCAATCTTTTCTTGCAAAAAAACTAAATAATCATCTGAGCTAATATGTCATAATCACAATCAATAGACAAAATCACATGCAACTATAATCTCTTCATATCCCGTATTAGGAATTCATTAAAAGTAAGCTGAACACAGTAAATCTTGGTGTCTCTTATGAATGTTACACCCTCTATTCTTTCTATATATATGTTGGATCTTCTACAACATTAAGACATTAACTTTACTCTTCTCTACCACCATGAATATTCCAGGATGCAACAGTTTGGCACCATTTGTGGAAATGTGGTTCTTGACTGGGTGGTAATTTTTGCTCCAACCTCAAAAGATCATTTGTATTAACATCCTAACATCAGCTATTGTTGTATCAATTTTATAGAAATTAAATGTGGACTGGGGGGGCAGCCTTGACTACAATAATTGTCAAGAAGATTTATCCAACTCTTCCATTATCCAAGATGATATCTTAGGATCATAAAGCATTTAATAAATGCAATGATGCTTCAAATAAATTTTAAGCTTTATATAGTCCATATATGAACTTCTACTCC
The DNA here is from genome assembly GCF_001605985.2 of Dendrobium catenatum. Taxonomy (NCBI): domain Eukaryota; kingdom Viridiplantae; phylum Streptophyta; class Magnoliopsida; order Asparagales; family Orchidaceae; genus Dendrobium; species Dendrobium catenatum. The sequence continues at coordinate 1,074,699 of NW_021319551.1, read as the reverse complement.
TTGGACAAGGTCTTAATCTAGATATTAAAATGATAGTAATTATCTAAAGATAGATCATTCTTTACCTTTGATTTGGGATACATGTGACATTCACCCCCTCCCAATCAAGGAAAAATCAATCCTAGGGGATTCGATTTGACCTCTTTCATAGAGGATAATATCATCGAGCAGGGCTCTGACATATAACCACAAATAGGTCATACATTCTTGGTGGATTCTCTCAAGCTCTTCATGTAGGTTAACGTCATCGATAACTGCTTTGACATATAACCACGGATATATTATACATCATTCTCAATCTCTTCTATATAAGTTAATGTTATCGATAAGTATTCGAATATATAATCTTGGATAGGTCATACATCCTTCATGAATTCTCTCAACCTCTTCTATATAGGTTAAGGTCATCGAGCAAGGCTTTGACATACAACCTCAAATAGTTCATACATCCTTGATGGATTCTTTTAAACTCTTTCATATATGTTAAAGTCATTGAGAAGGGCTCTTACATACAACATTGGATATGTCATATATCTTTGATAGATTCTCTTAACATTTACCATATAGACTAATGTCATCAATCAAGGCTCTGAAATATTATCTCGAATAGGTCATACATCCTTGGTGGATTCTTTTGACCACTTTTATATAGGTTAACATCATCGAGCAGTACTAACATAAAACCTTGATTATGTTATACATCCTTAGTGTATTCTCTTGACATCTTCTATATAGGCTAACATCATTAAATATGGCTTTGACATACAACCTTCAATAAGTCATACATCCTTGGTGGATTCTCTCAGCCTCTTCCATATAGGTTAATGTCATAGAGAATTGCTCTAACATATAACCTTAGATAGGTAATCATCCTTGGTGGATTCTCTAAACCTCTTTTATACAGGTTAACATCATTGAGAAGTGCTATAACATATAACCTTAGATGGGTTAAACATCCTTGGTGAATTCTCTCGATTTCTTCTATATAGGTTAACATCATCGAGTAGTTCTCAGACATAAAATCTTAAAAAGGTCACACATCTTTGGTGGATTATTTGGACCTCTTTCACATAGGTTAACTTTATTGAGCAGTACTCTGATATACAAATATGCAAAGGTCATACTTCCTTGGTGGATTCTCTCAACCTCTTCAACATAAGTTAACATCATCGAGCAGTGCTCTGACATACAACCTCGGATAATTTATACATAATTGGTGGATTCTCTCGGCCTCTTCCTCATATGTTAACATTATCAAGTAGTGCTCTGACATAGAACCTCAAAAAATTCATACATCCTTTATGGATTCTTGAGACCTCTTCTATAGAGGTTAATATAATGAGTAATGCTCTGAGTGAACAATATTCTCTCTATAAATATTCCATGAAAGTAAAAGGTGATAAAATTATCATTCATATAAAGACCTTAGCTGTTTAAAAAAGCATAAAAAATATGAGGATAATATATTAAAAGTATGTCTCAAAGATATATAAATTACTTAGTTTTCTACAGGGGACAAGTTAATTTCAAATGAAAAATAAGCATCGAGCTCATGCAATAATCTCAACTCTATACAAAATATCATTGGAGTTACATAGATTTCACATCATATTCAAGTATACATTCATTTTCATAAGAAGATAAAATTAAAGTTACATCATCATCATCTGTATAAGTGTTTGATAAAAAAATGTAGTTTGAAAAAAGTTTAATTTTCTTTGGGAAAGATTAATTTCTGAAATTTTTGAAATTGAACACATTATTATGAATTATATATCACCTCGAGAGGCAAATGTATCATTCCCTAATGGGTTCAAATTTTAAAACTTTTGATTTATTCTGATTATCATAATCAAACTCAAGAAAGATAGCATATGATCTCGAAAGATCAAAATGATGTTCAATCAAATGTTTGCTTATAATAATTTAGATAAGATATCATTAATTTCATAATCAAAGTCATGATAGTAATTGATATCTCTTCATAGAAAGAAGTTATCAAACACTATTGATTATTTGAAAATGATGATAATGATTGTTATGTTTGATTTTTAAATTTTTTAAAGATAATTAATTTAGGGTTTTGAAAACTTGATTTTGAAAATTCAATCTGGGTTACTTAATCTCTTATGAGCGCAAGCCCTCATAGTTAATTTCATCGTAGGGAAACTAAAGTTTTCCTATGAAACTCTCGATTAAAATAGTAGTAAAAATTATATTTAAGATTCTAAAGGTGGATGTCAAAAGAGGTAAGGATTGGAATTTTCAAACGGGAATGGTTCAATATTGAGCACTTATTTTTGGAGTCAAAGGAATAAGGGTAGGAGGTATTTTAAGATTCTAAATTACTTTAGAAATATCCCAGCATATTCTAAGTATTGGGCTTGAATTTGATTGAAATAGATTTAAGTTAAATGATCAATTTTATTAGAAATTTGGGATTCAATTCTCAAAGGTTGAGGTCTTATAGTATTATCCTACCTCAGAACCTAAGTCTAAGGTGGGAACTGAAAATTAACACGAACCTAACTAATACAGTGCAAATCTGGATTTACCCCGGCCTGGATTGGAGAGCCAGCTAAACCCCTTCGGTGTTTTAAAATCATGTATTCACTCATTTATGAAAGAATGTTTAAGGATGTTAATTAGATTAGGTTTAAGGAAAGTGGGTCTGACTTTTAGAGTAGATCCTAATTAGCCCCTTAATATATATTGGGTATTTGATATCTAAGTAAATGAAATTAAAGATTTGGAGATTTTTAAATTTATTACTAATGCAATGCATGTATATCGACTCGATTAAATGATTTAAATTTGAAATGAAGAAGTTTTTAAAAGGCTTAAAAATAGGTTTTATCATAAAGATTCACAAATTTCCCTTGACAGATCTGCACCCTCATAGGCTATGTGGTCTACCAAAACTTGCAGGCGGGGAGGTGCCTAGCAAAAGGAAAGAAGATACAACAAATATACATGTGAACTCCCAAAAATCTCAGGTTTACTTGTTAAATTCATTTGAGTGGCTATATTGTCTTAAAAGTTTTAATTTTGTTTAAGTAGAAATTATTTTAAATGAATCCTTATGAGCCTACGGTCAGATTTCAAGCTAAACAAAATATGGTATGCAAGTAAAAAGATTAGAAAAATAGGTAATTCTATTGCATAATTAATTAAATAAATCAAATCAAATTAATTACTCAAATTGAATGTCCATCTCATCATGTGGTAAGTGCCACTTAATATTACAAATCAGGGTCTGCAGAAAAGTAAAGTGGTCGGACATCACTGAAAACAATCCGGATTTCTAATCCTAAGACTCAAGTGACTTTGAGAATGGGTCTTATCGTTATCCACTTCTTCAACCTTCTGCAACTCCTTGGATCGTTGGATCTGGATATCCAAATGAAAAGAAACTTCCCCCAGAAGGGTGTTATCTTTTCTCTTTGGATATTTTAAAATTATTCTAATTTGGATCTCCAAATGGAGAGGGACTCTCCCCTAAGGGATGTCCCTTCCTCTTTGACTTCCAAATTGGATGTCTAATCCCCTTCTTAAAGTACTTTAAATTATTACAACTCAATGCTCAAATTAAATTACATCAAATGAAATTATAAAATCTTGACTCAACACCTCCAAGGTTATCCTAAGTAATTAATATTTAAAACATCCTAAGTAATTATAATTAATCTCAAGCAGTTAATATTTGAAAATTAAAAGGCATAATCAATCACAACGCAGAGTGCAGTAAATAAATAAATAATCAATCAATTCTAAGCTAGTAACTAGCATGCAGTAAAAACCACAGAAAATACGACACACAACTGCAGAAAAGTAAATACTTGCCTATCCTGAAACTAGAGTTGGTTGTCCTTGCAAACCATCTAAAGTATGTGTAGAAGGCTGTGTAGTTTGGATATGTCTTATATATGATATTTGATTGAAGCTGTTTAAGGTTCTGGTTGGTTGAAACATTTAAAGGAATATTTAAATTTGAGTTTAAATATTAATAGCTTAAAGTTCATTTTAAAATATGTTTTAAGGAGTTATTAGTTACCAGCATTGTTGCTTACTAAGGTCGTGAAGTTTATTTCATCTTCCTTGGGGCTAATTTAATAGCCTCATAGGCCTGAGTTACCCAATAGTACCCGGTATAATTAAGTGGTTTGATTTGATTAAAGTTTAAAAGTTAAAGAATTTTAATTAAAGTTGATTGATTACTAATTTTAAAATTGATTTAATTTTTTTTGGATTTTAAAGTGATTTTTAGATTTAAGAATTTTTGGATTATTTTAATCATTTAATTAAGGGATTAAAAGTTAACTTTTTAATTAAAGTTAAATTCTAGAAAGTTAGTATTTTTATAAAATATTAGACCTTAAAATGAGTTATTAAACACTAAGTTAACTGAATTTGGATTTTTTTACAATTAGTTATGATTTTTCAAAGCTTGATGAATTAATTAAATTTTTAAATTGGTTTAATTAAAGGACCTTTGTTGATTTTGCTTCAAATGAACTCCAAACTCCTTGGAATCAACTCTAAAAGTTACAAATGACCTAAGGAGAAATTACGCAGTGCTTAGGAATTTTTTAAATTTTTTAATTATTTTTAATTAATTAAATTAATTAAATATTAAAATTTAATTAAAATTAAATTAAGTTCAGGTTTGCTTTCAAATTAAAGAGCTTTTATTTTTCTTAAATTATAAATTGAATTCTGGTCAGTTTGAGGTATTTTTTTATATTTTTTGGGTTTAAATTTGATTTATTAGGATTTTTAAAAATTTTAAAGGCTTAATTAAGGGTTTAATTTTAAGTAGATTGATTAAGATACTTAATAATTTTTAAAACCAGTAAAAAAATTTTCTATGGGCTAAAAGTGTCACTAAGTTTAAGTAGTTTAAATTTCAACTCAATAGAAGATGTATCCTAATTATTGGAATTTCTCTAAGTTCTCTACATGTCCTTAATTATTATCCTTAATGATGTCTTAAGTTTAAATATATTTATACAAGGTTTCAACTAACCCGTAAACTTAACATAAACAACATGTAATTACACAAAACAAAACCTAGATCTAACAGAGCATAAATTTAAGTGGTGGGTGCACAACCTAAACATGCAAGGATTAAACATAAGATATGTAATTAAAGATAAAATTAGTGAACAATCAACAAATGACTATTCACTAATAATCCCCATTAATTCTATTCAAACAAGTTTACTCTAGGTTTTAAATCTCAAAGAATCTCTCAAATGTTCAAAATTTAAAATATGTATAATTTTAAAATATATACATATAAACTTAAATATGAAAAAATAAATCTTGGAATTAAATACTTAAAATATCATAAAAAAAATTTAAAAATATTTTGAGAGATCCTCTGATTTTTCAAAACAATTTGAAAATAAATTTTTAATTTTGAAAATATTTAATATAATACTTAATTAAATATTATAATATTCAATTAATTCAAATTAATTATAATAAATTAAATTTTAAATTACTATTCTTGATTTTCTAAAAATTTTAAGGTATTATGTTAATTTTAATGAATCAAAATGAATTTGTTTTGAATTTTGAAAGTTTTAAGGTTAATTAAAGTATTTAAAATAATTCAAAATTAATTACAATTTAAAATAATTTTTAAATTACATTTAATTTAATCTTAAATATTTTTTGGAATTTTAAATTGGTTAAAATAAATTTTATTTGAATTTTCAAAACTATTCAAATTTAATTTCAATTGTTAATTAATCAAAGATAATTAAAAATATATAAAGTTTAACTTAAATTAAATTAAATTTAAAATTAAGTAATTAAAAACTCTTTCTGATTTTTAAAATATTTAAAATAAATGATAAAAAAGGTTTAAAAATATTTAAATTAATATTAACCTAATATTAATTAGATATTATCATATTAAAAATATTTAAATAAAATAATTAAAATTAAATTAAATTTCAAATTTAATTTAAATTTTAAAATAAATACATTTCAAATATTTACAAAAAATTTTGAAATATTCTTAAAATCAAAATTTAAATCTTTATTATTAAAAAAAATAAAGAATTATTCATTTTTGATAATTATTAATTCAAAATATCAAATATTTAATTGCGAAATGTCACGTGGCACGATCGGATTGGAGGGATCCAACCGTGACCAATCATTAGATGGCAGCGCAATGATTGTGTCGCCGTTGATGATTGGGGAAATGATATCACGAGATGCGGTATCACTTAAACCACGTTTGACGATGTGGCGAGCCGTCTGATCTTCCTTCTTATGAAACCAACGGCTCAGATCAGATCCTACAGTCTGATCTCGTGGAGAGAGATTAGACGGTGGGGTTTTAATCCTGTGATCTGGATCAAGGGCCCAGATGTTGTCGGATGAAATGATTGACTGTTAGATCAGGTTCACGATCGGTCAAAGGCTCGGAAAGGATATATCTGGACCCTTGATCTTGAGATCAACGGTCTAGATTTTACGTAGTTGGAAGGTTATGTAAGTTGAGCCCTAGAATGAGTTTTTTAACTTGTTTGTTCGATCCAGTCAACCAAATCATTTGAAATTTTAAATCTAGGCTTATAGTTGAATAGAAATGATGGGGGATTTATTTTGTTGTAAATAAAGCACTTAATAAAAAGCTAAATAAACCTAAGTGTCCTAAGCTAGGTTTAGGATTTTCACCTTAATTTGTGAATGGATTAAACTGTTAAAGATAGCCTTGAAATTGTTATCTTTCCACGTATAATTTTGTTGAAGACACCACGATCAGAGGAACTACTGATTGGGCTAGAGAAGACTTGGACGTGGTCAGCCTTCAGTTTGGCCGGAAACTCACCACCGACAACCTCTAAACACCGGATTTGGACTTGGAAGGTATGAAAGAAGTGTTTGGGGTCTTGAAGGAGCATAGGGCTCAGTTGTGGAGGCTTGAGAGGGTGAGAGAATGTTAGGGTAAGAATAAACCCTTAAATGAGGGTTTTACCATATTCAACTTATTCTAGGTTGAATGGAGGGCTAAGATCGCTTGAGTGAACTCCCAGATGGATGCCATCTGTCCAAGGAGTGGTTGGGAGCAGGGGCATCAAATGACAAAGGTACAAATGAGGTAGAAAGGCCTTTTTGTCCTTTTGTCCACATGGGAGTGAATGAGAGCCATTCAATTTTGATCTAAGGGTCATGATAGACTCAAAGAAAGTTCTAGAGGCTGTAAATTTGCTGGGATGATTTGGATTAAGGAGGATTAAGTTTAAATAGGACTTTGACCAAGTTTGACCAATTTAAATGATTTGTTTGACTATTTGACCAGTCCACATGCTATGTGGGCTGGTGATGTGACATGGGAAAGAGTTTAGGAGCAAGTTAGATGTATTAAACCCAATGTCCCAAGAGGAATTAGGTGTTTAAAGGTGTTTGTCCACTTGAAAGCACTTTAGGGACTTGTTGACTGAGTTGACTAGTCAGCAAATCTACATGGCTGAATGAGGTGACACATAAATAGTATATAAATGTCCATATGATAGGTTGCAAAGGGTCCTAATGGGTAAAGCCATTGGATAGTGCATATATGGAGAGATTTGACCATGAATTGAAGTTTGACCAAGTCAAACTTGGTGTGATTTGACTTAAAATAAATTTGAATGTATTTGATTTAAGTTTTGAGATGGGTTTAAGAGCTTGAATTGGTTAGATAGGTCAAATGGGTTGAAGTGACTCATTTAAAGCCTTAAGGGGTAATTGGGTCAAAAGGTGTTGACCTGGTCAACTAGGTTGACCCAGGGGATGGGTCAAGGCTCAAAAAGTTTGATTAAATATTAAAAATTTGTTGGAAGAAGTTCCAAGCAATTTGGAGTTCATTTAGTTTGAAATGGGTATTTGAATCCCTAAGGGGTATTTTGGTCATTTTGTCCCCTGGTCAACTAGGGGTCAAAATGGGTCCACCAAAGTACAGTTTAATGATCAACAGCTAGGATTAAGGGTCTGGAAGTGAGTGGAGGGATTGGAGAAGGCTCCAAGGTCTGGTTCCACTAAGTGGCAGGTCTAGTGGCATAGGCCATAAATATTTGAAGGTTTTATATCCTTTGAATTTTAATTCAATTTATGGGGTTAGAGACCTCATAATGAGCCCAAATTTGTAGGGTTGCCTCTAGAGACATGTCATATCAATATGAAATTAATAGACTCTAAATTAGAGGTAATTTAATTAGATTTTGAAGTGTTTGAAAATTTACTAGAAAAGGCTTTCAAGACTTAGACCTTTAGCCTTGGGTTTGAGTTTGGACTGATCTAAGATCTAAATAGATCCTAAGGTCTAGATCGATCTAGGGTCTAGATAGATCGTAGGGCCTGGATTGGTCCTAGTTACCTCATACAAAAATGAGGTCAACAATAAGTTAATGTCATCAAATAACAAGCAACTTTAAAAATATTAAATATAATTGGTCGACTCTATTGACTTCTTCTCAACTGCACATTGAAGCATCTCCTATAACTTCTTCTTCAAAAAAAAAAATTTTGTTTATTAATCATCAGGCCTCCACTCAATTGACAATATTAGTGTGTCACTAGACCGGTGACAAGGTACATTGCTTTAACCACTTCCATCAGGAATATCTAATGTCCTCACACATTAGTATTGATGCATATTATTTTAGCAAAAAGCTACATAACACCCACCATCATCAACACTTCATCTGATGTCTATCGTCGGTCCTTTACTTCTTATAAGCCATCATCAGCTTCTCGCTTAACTGCTATTAGTAGTACACCCTCCAACAATCTCCCTCAACTTTCCATTTGGACATCAATTGCTATCATGCTCCCCTCGATCATCGATCTCTAACAGACTTCTACTCAAGCATCATCAAAATTCCTCCCATCTACTAAGAATCATTAGTAGTACACCCTCCAACAATCTCCCTCAACTTTCCATTTGGACATCAATTGCTATCATGCTCCCCTCGATCATCGATCTCTAACATACTTCTACTCAAGCATCATCAAAATTCTTCCCATCTACTAAGAATCATTGGTTTTCTTTGCGGGCACTATTACCACCAGATCTTCTCAAATCACCCTCGCATGTAAAAGGCATTTGATTTTCATTTATCAAGGATAGTTTTCATCTTGACTTATTCTACAAGAGAGGGGCTCTGAAATTTAATAGGGGATGTCACCTATCTAAGACAATGGAATGCCTCTAATGTAAGAAGAAGGCCAAAGGAGAATAAAAGCGACAAAGGAAAAAATTTTTAACTTCTACACAATAGAGGGGCACTGAATTTGATAGGGAATGCCATATATCAAAAAAAGCAGAATGCCTCAAATGTATGAAAGTTAGAGGGAAAAGAGAGGAGAATAAATGAGCAATTTTCCTCATGCTCTAAGGGGGGTATTTCTAGGAGGAAAATAGGAGAAATGGTTTGAAAAAGGGGAGAAAATTTGCTTCCAATTATGTTTAAAAATTTTCAAAAATTCTTTTAGAGTTTTCTAGAAATGTTTTGGGCCCCACATAAAAAAAAAAGAAAAAGAGATAAAAAAATTTTCTTTCTTTCAAAGAAAAAAAAAGTGCAAGACTCAAGAAAAAAAAGGAAAGATAATTTTTTTTTCTTTAAAAAATGTGTGTGGTGGCCACTAAAAAAATTGCCCTCTCATGCAAAAAAAAAAAAAAATCGGGCACTATAGCAACCGTACTATAACTGCGGTTATGTGGTGTAAAGCAGAAAGAATTCTGTAGAATTAAATATCATTTTACAAAAATTGCCCTCTCATGCAAAAAAAAAAAAAAATCGGGCACTATAGCAACCGTACTATAACTGCGGTTATGTGGAGTAAAGCAGAAAGAATTCTGTAGAATTAAATATCATTTTACAAAAATTACTATAGTGAATTACTGTAGCGAGTTAATGTAGTGCAAGGATCTGCAATCTTGTAGTAGGTATTGTAGCATATTGTAGCAACGTTGTTTCAGTATAACATTAGCTAGGGTTAGGGCTCCTAGTGCTGCTTTGCCGATTCTTCCCCGCCGCCTCTCGAGGAGGAGAACCCAGCAGCATGTCCTCCTCCCATTTTCCTCTTCCCCCTCCGCCTCCGCTCTTCCTTCCACTGATCTCCTGGAAGCATCTTTTTGACCTCCCAGGAACAAGTTTCTCAAGGTTTCTCCAACTCCCTTAGGCATTTCCCCACTGAAAACTTCACTGCTCATTTCTCCAAGTCCCAGTTCAAGGCTGGTGCGCCAGAATGGTCCTTATCTCTAGTTGGGTACTCCATTGGGAGAAGACCCTACTATGAAGCCTTGCTTTCCATTATAAAATGAACTTGGTCGCTAAAGGGGGATCTCACACTCCTCACCCTCGATGATGGTTTCTTCATTTTAAAGTTTACTGCTCTTGAAGACTATGAAATGGCCTGAACTGGAGGTCCGCGGTTTTTCTTTGGGAAGCCATTCATCCTGTAAAAATGGTCGCCTGATTTTGTTCCAAAAAGAGAAGAGTTCTCATGCATTCCTCTATGTATTAAGATTAATAACTTACCGCTCTCCTATTGGACCCCTGAAGGCATTTCTAGGGTTTCTAGCTGCGTCGGGATTCCCCTAGCTGTGGACGCCCTCACTGCGGTGAAGACTAGGCTTACTTTCGCCCGTGTTTGCGTTCAAGTGAAATGTTCCTCTCCCCTGCCGGATGAAATTTTCATATCTATTGATGGCAAAGTCTCTCCCCTAACGGTGCTTTATTACTGGAAACCTATACCTTGTACTCATTGTGCCTCCATCTATCACTCTCCTCCGTAATGCCCAAAAAACCCAAACCCTACCCTGCAGACTACGCTCCCTCCCCATGGGCGTAGCTCCAGTCGAAAGCCAAAACGCTCCCAGACCCCGAACCTCACCATTCCTAAACCTCCTCTGCCCCCACCTCAACACAGTAACACTATCCCCCCTCAGAATCTTCCTCCAAAAACCCAAATTTAAAATAACCTACCTCTAATCCCTAACCTAAACCTCCCCACATAAGAGTTGCGTCATCCTCCTGACCCTCCACCCTCTCCTCCTCTCGTGACATGTCTTCCTTGTTCTGCCTCTCTTCCCAAAGCAAATCAATTTGATGCCCTCTCTAAGCCTGAAGCCTCTGACCCCACTCCAGTTCTCCCCCTCCATTAAAGCCTCTTCCTCCTTCCTTGAACCTCATTCTATTCCCTCAAACTCAGACCCGGAACCTTCCTCCAGTCTCTAGGATTCCCCTATTAGCAAAACTCTATGCAATAACAGTAGCAACAGTCCAGTTCATGATTCCACATCTCCCACCTCCAAGCCTAAAAAAAGCAAAAATGCCAAAAAAAAGGCATCTAACCCATAATAATAAATCTAAATGTTCCCCTTATGGCATCCTAGAACATTAGGGGCTTCAATAGCCCAGCAAAAGTTATGTCTTGCAAAAACCTTATTAAAAACCACAACTTGGATATAGTTTTTATACTTGAAACCAAGATTAACCCCTCTGCTGCAGCAGACAGTCGGTTTTTATCCTCCCATGATGATTCCTACAACAATTTCTCTTTTTCCTCCCCTGGCCGTATTTGGATTAAATGGAATGTCCTTAGAATTTCCTTTACTCCTATCTTCACTACCAGCCAACTCATACATGGTGAGCTTTTGGTAGGTTCTGCTGTGGTCTGTTATCTGATGGTAGTTTTTGCTTCCAATTTTGTTATTGAAAGACATAATCTTTGGGATCAAATCACTCATATTGCTATGAATATTAACCTGCCCTGGGCTTTTATTGGCGACTTTAACTGTTGCAGGTTATCTTATGAAAAAGTTGGGGGGCACTCCTCTACATCACAGCAAGCTCGGGGAACTTAACAACCTTATTTTTAATAGCAGCCTTTTTGAATTGGCTTCTGTGGGTCATGCTTTTACCATGTATAATCAGATATCTGATAAGCCTATTCATATTAAATTGAACCGTGTACTTATGAATAGTGTCTGGCTTAATGTCTTTTCCAACTCTTTTTACAATGTTTGTGACCCAGACATCTCTGATCATTCTCCCTTAATCCTCTTGGATGGCTCCAATTTTAAGAAAAACCATAGATTCATGTTAAAAAATTACTAGACCAAAATTCCTAGTTTTTGGGATGGGCTTTTGGATGTTTTCTCTCAGCCTACTTCTGCTAGCCCTATTTGTGATCTCTATCACAAACTTAAAGCTCTCAAAAACTTTCTCAAAAGTTGGAATTGTTGCTCGTCCAATTATCTGAAACTGGAAATTGACAAACTCTCCTCCCTACAAAATGCTCTCCTATCTAAACTTCAGGACACTCTGTTGGATCATGATATTGTTGTTAGTCTTAAGGAGACTAATTTGAAACTTTTTGAAGCTAGTTCCCGTTGGGCTGAGTGGACCATAAAAAGAGCAAAGGCTAAATGGCTCACTTCGGGTGAAGATGACCTTCAATTTCTATACTCCAAAATTAATCAAAGATGAAACTCAAACCTCATCAAATCTATTTCCTCTAATGGTGTTATTTTGAATTCCCCCTCCACTGTCACTAATGCCTTTATTAGGCACTTTAAGGGATTGTTCTCCAGGCCCTTGTAACCCTCTAATAATGTTTCTCCTCTTCCGACTGGCACTATTATTCCTAATAACCTTGCTGCAGCTTTAATTGTCCCCATCACTATGGAAGAAATTAAAGGTATCATCTTCTCTGCTCCCAGTAATGTAGCTCCTGGACCTGATGGCTACTCTTTTGAATTTTATAAGGCTACTTGGAATGTTACTGGTAAGCATGTCACTGATGCGGTGCTCTCCTTCTTTTCTACCTCCTTTTTGCACCTAAGCAAGCTAAACACTCTACCATTACTTTAGTTCCTAAACACTTTCATGCTTCTGGTATTAATGACTATAGACTGATATCTCTTTGTAATTCCTTTTATAAGATCATTGTAAAAATTTTGGCAAATCGTATGAAGGATATCATGCCTTTTATTATTCACAAAAGCCAATCTAGCTTTGTGAAAAAGAGGATTATCACGGATAATATCATTCTTGCCAAGGAACTTTTAGGGAGGTTCAATCATAAAACCAAGGATAAATTCTTTTGTGCTAAATTTGATATATAAAAGGATTTTTATTTTGTCTCTCGTAGCTTTCTTTTGGATTGTTTGCATGCTAAAGGCTTCCCTAGCCTCTTCATCAACTGGATTAGCTCTTGCATTTCTGATATTCATTTCTCTCTGGCTATCAATGGTGCACTGGAAGGGTTCTTTAACTCTAATACTGGTCTTAGGCAGGGGTGTTCCCTGTCTCCTTATCTTTTTACTTTTATCATGGACGATCTTTCTGCTTGCTTTGATGAAGTTACCTCCAACCACAAGTTCACTGGTATCTCTACAAGTAATGCCTCTATCACTCATCTCCTTTACGCTGACGATCTTCTCATTTTTACAAAGGCTAGCTTGGAGAATGCTTACACTCTTAAGCAATTTTTGCATCGCTTTGCCTGCTGCTCTGGTCTTCTTATTAATCTTGCTAACATTGTAATTCTTTTCTCTAACAATTGTCCTCTAGCCAATAACATCTGCTCCATCCTGAATATCCAGTAAACACAAAGTGCAATTAAATATCTTGGTCTGCCTATTTTTATAAAAAACCTCTCCAGGCAGATTTCAAGCCCCTTATCCTGAAAATCATTCAAGCCCCTTATCTTGAAAATCTCTAGATTGTTGGATGGCTAGAAGGCTAAATGCCTCTCTTTTGCTGGTAGAATTCAGTACCTTAGATACACTATTTTCAACACAATTGGTTACTGGATTAGGGGCTCTATTTTCCCTAAAGTCTACTACAAAACTATTAATGAACTTTGCTCCATATTTCTCTTTAGTAGGGATATTAAATAGAAAAAATTACAATTGGTAGCTTGGAAAGACACCTATTTGCCTAAAAGGAATGGAGGGCTTGGCCTCCCATCTTTAGATTCTCTTTTACATGCTTTGGTTGCTCTTTGATCTGGCATTTTTTTCATGAAGATAACTTTTTGTCCACCTGGTAGAAAGATCATTACCATTCTCTATGGTGCCCCCGTCCCAAAAATAGCTTGGCTTACTGGAATTTTCTCTGCTCTATTGCTGGTAGAGTAAAACATTACCTCACTTTTAAAATTCATACTTCGAGCACACTATCTATGCTTTTGGACCCTTGGTGTCATGGGAAATCTTTATGGGAGATTTTGGCTTCATCCCCTAATGACTCCTTTGCAATAACTTTTGTTATTGCAAAGTTAATAATTTTATCATAAATGGCAATTGGCACATCCCCCCTATATTGGGAGAAGCGGTTACTGCACTGATTAATATGGTACATATTTTTGGAGTTAAGATGCGTAATCTCTGGTTGGGTACTGACAGCCCCTCCATTAGTTCCTTCAAGATACAATATTACTCCAACCTCCCGGTGGTTAACTGGTATAAATGTGTGGCTTTTAAATCTGGTCTTAAAACTGCAGACCTCTTAGCAAAGTGTGGTATTCAAGTTGATCCGATTTGCAAATTATGTTTTAAGGAGGAAGAAACCCATAGTCACATTTTCTTTGAATGTGACTTTACTTTTGGAATCATCAAATCTTTAATCCCTGGCATTGGTTCCCTCCTCATGAGACCAAACCTTTTACAAACCTACAGTTTTTGGGATGAGAACTGGCCAAACAGAGATGTGATTAATCTCTTTTATCTGATAATTGGCGCTACTATTTATTTCACTTGGAGATCAAGGAATGACCATATTTTTGGTAACTCTTTTGAATGTTCCTCTACTGTGGGTAGGAAAATCAAAACATCCATCCTCCACAAAATTTCTCACTGGAAAAATGTGCATTCTCTTAGACAATACCTGGCTTAAAGGGGAATTTTTGTACTCTGTCTCTTTGCCTTATTGGTTGGGGTATTTGGTTTTGGTCCTGGCTTCCTCGTTCCCTCTGGACGGCTCTGGCTGGCTACTAGGGAACTTATGCTACAAAGTTTCTTGCCCGAACATTTTTTGTTGGGATGATGATGAATGTTGGCTATCCCAGCTTCTCCTTGGATGGTCTTCTGCGGCAACCAGGAGTTTCGATGCTCTATTCGCTTGCTGGTGATCTCGTTTCTTTTTTGAGCATTATGAGTCCAATTTTTGGCTTCAGCCCCTCTCTTTTTATTTAAATTTTGTTCTAGTTTTCTTCTCTTTACAAGTTTTTTACTTTTGCTCTTGTTCCTACCGTTTTATCTGGGTAGTTGCTGGAGCCTTTTCTTTGTAATTATTTCTATTTTTTATAATCTATAAAATGGGCTTTGGCCCCTAATTTTCCCAAAAAAAAAGCATATTGTAGCAACCGTACTCTCTCTCTCTCTCTATAATGATTTAAATATATTTAAAATTAATCATATAATGTCTTAGTCAAATGATATGTAACCAATGAGCCTAAGATCACCAAATTTTGATACAATCAAGGGATTCAACATCGGCCATCCATTCAAACCACTCCCAATGAGAGAAGGAGGCCCAAGCAAGAAGAGGAGGAAAAGGATGAGTCTCCTCGACCACCACCAGACTTCCACCAGACATCCATCCGACGTCGGAGTTCTTCCCAATCACCAACTGATGCCATAAGTAAGCAAGAAAGTAAGACGAAAAGGAAGAAAAGAAAGATAAGGATGAGACTCCTTCTCGACCACCGCCAGACTTTCACTCGACAGTCGAACAGTTCTGCCTGACAACCGACCGACACCGGAGTTCTTCCCGACCACCAACTGACACTGGAGTTCTGCCCGTCTACCAATTATTGTCAGATTTCTATCCAACATTAAACTTCTGCCTGTTGTTGGACTTATGCCTGTCGTCTAAATTCTACCCGATGCCAGACTTTTTCCCGTCGCTAAATTTCTACCCGATGCTAAACTTATGCCCATCACCTGACTTCTGCCAATCGTTGGACTTTTGCTTGACAACCAATTGACACCATACTTCCACAAGACTACCAACTAACATTAGAATTATACTCGACTTCAAATTAATGCCAAATTTTTTACTTAGCCACCAACTAACTCCAGGCTGTTGCAACGCCACCAATTGATGACAGACCTCCAATGCTTTCCAACTACGGTCCTTTTGACCTCCATTGCCCATCGACTACGGTCCTTCTGACCTCTGTTACTAGACAACTGTCCTTTTGACCTCCATCTCCTTCTAACTATGATCCTTCCAACCTCTGTTGCTAGACAATAGTTTTTCTGACCTCAGTTTCCCATCGACTACGGCCCTTCCAATAAAAAAACACATCAATCGTGATTCTTCCTATTTACACCATGTAATACACTTTGTATGATGTATATTTGTTACATCAATCCAAGGCCTTCCCCGTAATAAAGGGCCTCATTTGTAAACAACTGCAAAAACTAGTTGATTCATTCAAACTGGGCAAGGCCCCATGACTTTCCCCTTTTCAGGGGTTTTCCATATAAAATCCTTGGTTTCTCTTATAAATGATGAACCCTCTTTTTTATCTAATTGCATGGTGGATCTTTGTACAAAGCTAAGATGTTAAACTTTATATTTCTCTACGGCCACAAGTACTCTATGACGTAATAGTTTGGCACCGTTTATGAAAATATTATTCCTGACTAGGGGGAAACTACTATTCCAATCTCGAAAGATTGCTCATATCAACAACCTAATATTAGTCATTGTTGCATCAATTTCATAAGAATTAGATGCGGACTAGGGGGCGACGTTGACTCCAATCATGGTTAAAAAGATCCTCCAATACTTTTCAACATCAAGATGATATTTCAGGAAAATCCCAGCAAATGCGAGGATGTTTCCAATCACTTATAAGCTTTATACAGTTATTTGCTGGACTTCAGGCATGCTCTTAATCTTGACCATAAAAAAGTAGTAACGATCTAAAGATTAACCATAATTCATCTTAAATTTGGGATACAGGTGGCGTTCACCCCCTCCTAATCAAGGCAAAATTGATCCTATGAGGATTTTATTTGACCTCTTCCATATAAGTTAACATCATTGATCAGGGATCTGACATACAACCTAAGATAGGTCATACATCCTTGGTGGATTCTCTCAACCTCTTCTATATAGGTTAATATCATTAAGGAGGGTTCTGACATATAACCTCAGATAGGTCATACATCCTTGATGGATTCTCTCGGTCTCTTCCATATAGGTCAACGTTATCGAGCAATGCTCTAACATAGAACCTAAAATAGGTCATACATCTTTGGTGGATTCTCTTAATCTCTTTCATATAGGTTAATGTCTTCGAGCAACACTCTAACATAAAACCTCATGTAGGTCATATATTCTTGGTGGATTCTCTCAATCTCTTCTACATAGGTTAACATCATCAAGTAGCGCTATGATATACAACCTCAGATAGGTTATACATCCTTGGTGGATTTTTTTGACCTCTTCCACATAGGTTAACATCATCGAGTAGGGCTCTAACATATAACTACAGATAGGTCATATATTCTTGGTAGATATTCTCGAACTCTTCTACATAAGTTAACTTCATCGAGTAGTTCTCTAACATACAACATCAACAAGGCCATAATTCCTTTGTCAATTCTCTAGACCTCTTCCACAGAGGTCAATATCATCGAGAATGCTATGAGTGAATAACATTCTCTTTATAGAGATTTCATGAAAATAATTTGTTGATAAAATCTTCACTCATATGAAAACCTTAACAATCTAAAAAAGTCTCAAAAAGCATGGGGGGAAATATATCAAAGCATGACTAAAAGTTGCACAAATAACTTAGTTTCCTCTAGGGGATAAGTTCATTTAAAATAAAAAATAAGTATCGAGCTCATGCAATAATCTAAACTTCATTTACAATATCAATGGAATCACATTGCAAAATTCCACATCAGGTTGAAGTATACATTCATTTGTACATGAAGATGAAATTAAAGTTACATCGATATCATCCATACAAGTTAATGTCATCAAGTAACATGGTGGATTCTATTGACCTCTTCTCTATAGCACATTGAAGTATCTTTTACAACTTTTATAAAGAAATATTATAATCTGATCTTCATTAGGCCTCCACTTAATTGACACTATTAGTATATCATTAGGCTACTAACATGACACACTGTTTCGACCCCTTCAATCAAGAATATCTTGTGTCCACACACATCAGTATGGATGCATATTGCTTTAGCAGAATACAACTGGACCACCACCATCATCAGCCCTTCGCCTGATGTCCATTGTACATCCTTCACTTCATATCAACCCTCATCACCTTCTCGCTCAACTACTAATAGCAGCACAACCGTTAACTCTCTCCTTCAGCTCTCCACTTGGTCATCAAGTGCCAATAAATTTTCACCCAATCATTGATCACTGACAAACTTCTGCTAAAAAATCATTAAAATTCTACCAGTTAACTAACAATCACCAACTTTCCTCCTAGGTGTTATTATTGTCGAACCTTCTTAAATTACCCTTTAATATAAGAGGCAGTTGATCTTCTTTTATCAAAGGTTATCTATAGAGAGAATAAACTCTCATCATGACTTCTTCTACAAAAAAGAGGGGCAATGAAGCTTAATAGGGGATGCCACCTATATCAAATAGGGGAATGCCTCTAATGTGGGAAGAAAAACACAAGAAAAGAAGAAAGGGAGGAGGAAAAAATCTCCTTCTACACAAGAGAGGAGCATTGAATTTGATAGGGGATGTCACCTATCTAAGATAGTGGAATGTATCTAATATAAGAAGAATATCAGATAAGAAGAAAAGGAAATAAGGAAAAAAATTTCATTATGTATTAAAGAGGGGCATTAAAATTTGATAGGGGATGTCACTTATCTAAGATAATGGAATGCCTCTACTGTAAAAGAAGACCAAATAAGAAGAAAAGGGAAGGAGGAAAAAATCTCCTTCAACACAGAAGAGTTGAGGCTCACGATCCCTCTAGGATGATGTCCCCTTCCACCTGGCGCCCATCCGAGGCCCAACCCAGTCAATCCCGGCCGTCCAAGCTCGCGGGAGGTGGCTGAATAGGGCAGCTCATCCTAGGAGCTCCCATTTGATCCCAAGCATTCGTAATCACTCCCCAGAGCTCTCTTGTCTTTCCAGTGCCATTTCCCAGCCTCCTAGGCTGTCCCGTCAACCCGTTCATGCGAACTCCAGCGAAAGCTTTTAGCATCGCGCTCAATGTTGTACCTCCGGCCATCCTCCAATCTCAACATCTAAACGAGATCTACTCGCCTTCATCCCCTGAAGCTTCCTGATAGGGAAGCTCATCCGTTGAGGCCTTCTCTATGGTAATATTTTGATCCCGAGCTCCCTAGCTAGGTAGTCCGGTCAAGTGTGAAGGAAACCTTCACCCCAGCGAATCTCCACCGTTGGATTGAAGGTTCCCATGCCCCTGATCCTCCCTGTGAAATTTTGTCAACGTTCACTGGCGGGATTGCTCAGATTACGCCGGAGAAGCTTTACGGCTTCGAATCTCTACAGGAGGTTGAAGATAAAATCCTGGCCGTTGATTTTAATCAATGGCGTGGATTAGATCCTGCGGTCCGGAGCCTTTTCAATCATGGCCGTTCAATCGTTCATCCAACAGCTACAATTAATCCGACCATTATCCAGTCAACCGCCAATGATTTCCCAACCAATCGCGGCGCGCCGCGTGTAAAGCACCGGTTGACTGAGTAATTAAAGTATTTAAATTCACAAAAATTAGGGGAACTTAAAAAATCAATATATCCTTGCACACTTAGTCGAATTAGGTGTTCTTAGGCTCATTGGAAAGGTCTCAGGGAGACCTACAAAAGCCCTATGGTTCCATGCTCTGATTGCATATGTATGAAGTCTAATTTCTATATTAGTGTTTTGTTAATTATTGCATTTACTATTTAAAATGAATTCACCAGGTCCTGTAATTTTGGGAGAATGAGTTTGAGTATGTCCCTGACATGACCAAATTTTATCTCCCCTATTTGAAGTGTTTAAGGGCATTAGCATGCCAATTTTGATTCAAGGGTCATGGGTTGACCCTTAAATCCAAATTGGAATTATGACCTATCCAATGAGATTTAGGATCTGATTTTGAGTGTGCTGATGATGTGTAGCATAGGGAGTTTAGCGCCAGTGATTTTACCCCAATCCAATCTTAGGATAGCTCCCTAGGATTTTTTATGGTGACTTAGGGATCACCTTAGGTAGCTTGGTTAGCCATCTTAGAGAATTCCACTTAGGATCAAATTTGGTTTGTTTAGGCCTTGGGATCAGGTGATCCCATGGTCCAAATTTCATCAGATTTGGTGCCCATTTGGTCCACCAAATAGGAGCCAAAATATTCCTTCCCAAGAATTGGCTTAAAAGCCTAATTAATTTACTAAAAATTCCTATTAATTCCTAAAATTTCTTAAAACACCTTTAACTAACTCTAGTTAATTCCCTAATATGTAGAGATTTAAACCCCTTTAATTTGACATTAAAATCCACTTTAATTTAACTTCAATCAAAATCAATGTTTAATTAATTTTAATTAATTAAAAATCCCAAAAATTCTTTAAACACTTGCTGATCTCGCCTTAGATCATTTCTTATCTTTGGGGTTGATTTCAAGAGGTTTATGACTCATTTGGGCTCAAATCACTAAAAAGGACCCTTAATTAAAATAATTAAATAAGTCCTTAAAGTACCCAAACTTGTAAAATTCATAACTAATTATACAAAATTCCAAATCAATCAAACTCAATGGCTCTAAGTAAAATATAGTATTTTCTAAAAATGTTAAATCCCCAAAATCTGGTCAAAGTCAAAAGTCAACATTTTGGTCAACTCTGGTAAAAAACAGGTCAAAACTTCTAAAAATCATAACTTTTTATAAAAAACTCTGATTTGAGTGTGCCACCTATCTAACAACTCATAATAAGGCATAGTATTTATTAAAATCCGAAACTTATAAAATTTATCCTAATTCTAAAAATCAATTTTTAACCCCTTAGTTAATATATATGGATAATTTCCCCAAAACCCATTAATGCATTCAAACTCCAAAAATTTTTAACTTGGTTAATAAAATTCTCAACCAATCTTTTAAAATTAATAATCAACTCTCCTTAATATTAATCCACTCCTCTTAATGTTAACCAACTTAAATTAACTTAATCTACCCTGATTACTACTATGTAACCCAGGCCTACGAGACTATTAGCTTAGCCCCAAGGAAGGTGAAATAAACTTCACGGTCTCGGTGTGAAACAAAAGTAGTAATCAATTAACCTTTAAAATATATTTGAATAAAATTCTTAATATATTAATATTTAAATTCTAACATAAATTCCCCTTAAGCCTCAACAAATTCAAATTTTGAGATAACTCTAACTAATCACCCAACCTAGGATCTACCCCAGCCACACAACCTTTTACACACACTTTAGATGATTTGCTAGGACAACCAATTCTAGATCTAGGTTAGGCCGGTGTTTACATTACTGTTGTGTGCCGGATGTTTTATGATTTTACTGCATGTTGTGGATGACATTGCCTTGCTGTGTCTGTTTATTTTTTTACTGCACTTTGTGGATGATTGAGGTGTTTGGCGACTAGATTATCCTTAGGATAGGAACGATCTGGATGTTCACACAGTTTTCTGTAGGTGGCCACGCTCATGCAGGGCGATGAAAAAGGGGGCTAAATAAAAAAAATTAATTATAATTATGCTTGCACATGTGCTTCAGCTGCTAAAGCCCCCAAATAAAAAGAGCGTGGCCAGTATATTTATTTAATTTTCTACACATATATAACTGCTTGGAAATAAATGATCTTGATTTATTAACTACTTAGGATAACCCTGCAGGATAGTCTAGAATTTTTATTTTTATACAAATATAATTTGTGTAAGTGTTAAGCGTTGTGAAAGTGTAGTTTTGAGTTGGGATACTTAGATCCAAAGATTCGATTCCAAAGAGAAAAGGACACCCCTTAGGGGAGTAGCCATTTTCTATTTCGAGATTCAAATTTGGATCACTTCTTCCCTACCCAAAGAGGAAAGAGTGACCTTCCCCTCAAAGGAAGTGCCCTCTTATCAATTTGGGTAGCCTACTACGAAGAATCCAAGGAGCTTGAAGAAAAGGAGCCCGAAGGAGAACAAGATTGAAGATTTGAAGACTAAAAGTATCCAACTCAAAACCACTTGCATCTCTACTAGGTTTAGAATCCGGGTTATTGTCAGTGGTGCCCGGCCACTTTACTTTTTACAAGACTCTGGTTTGTAATAAGCAAGACAACTTTGCCTATGGACATTTATTAATTAATCCATTTATATTTGATGTTTTGATGTGATTGCCTTTAGGATTACCTATTTTTCCTAGTTTTTTTGGCGTATGTGTGCCGCTTTTATTTTCGCCTGGACTCGTGAGAGTCGTAAGGGTGTGAAAGTTTTATACTCATAATTTTAAAATTTAAAAATTAGTGAGTCTAAATAACATAGAAAGATAACGAATCTAGGGAACTAGCCAGGGATCGACCCCGAGGTCGCATGCATATTTCTGCACTATTTCTCTCCTTTCTTTAGACCTTTCCCCACCTGCGGGTAGAGTCCGGATAGTCTGACCTATGAGGATGAGGTGTCGGGCCTGCGGAAGCCTAGTCTTCTAAAAATAGGATTACCTATTTTTCCTAGTTTTTTTGGCGTTTGTGTACCGCTTTTATTTTCGCCTGGACTCGTGAGAGTCGTAAGGGTGTGAAAATTTTATACTCATAATTTTAAAATTTAAAAATTAGTGAGTCTAAATAACATAGAAAGATAAAGAATCTAGGGAACTAGCCAGGGATTGACCCGGGGGTCGCATGCATATTTCTGCACTATTTCTCTCCTTGCTTTAGACCTTTCCCCACCTGCGGGTAGAGTCCGGATAGTCTGACCTATGAGGATGAGGTGTCGGGCCTGCGGAAGCCTAGTCTTCTAAAAAATTATTTTTTAAGCCTATATTTAACTTTCAAGCATATCTGATTTGAAGTTGTTGACTAGCATGCATTGCATTAGAAACACATTTGAAAGAGTTAAAATTTTAATTGCATTAGTTCTTAGCATTTTGCACCCAACATAAGTCAAAGGGGTCAATTAGAAAAATCTCTAGATGTCGGCCCCAGCTCTCCTAAACCCTAAATAAAATGTCCATACTACTCTTTCATAAAAGACTGGGACTCATGTATTTTAAATCGGTAGGTGGTTAGCTAGCTCCCCAATCCAGGCCGGGGTAAGTCCAGACCTTGCACTGCATTAGTTAGGTTCGGATCTGGGGCATATCTTTGATTATAAGACCCCAAACTTCGGGAATCTAATCTCAAATTTCTAATAAAATGGTCAACTTTATATAAATATCATTTCAATCTAAAATATAAAGCCCAACACTTAGATTAAGTTGGGACACTTTCGGATGGTTCCGAAATCTCAAAGTGTCCTCTACTCTTCTTCCTTTGATTCTGTTAATAACTGCTCAATTTTGATCCATTACCTTTTGAGTTTCTAAAATCCACCTATTTTTGATATCACTCCTATAAAATCTAATGAAATTTTGTCGCTATTTTAATCGAGAGTTTTCATAGGGGACTATATCTCCCTACGATGTAATTAACTATGAGGGCTTGCGCTCTTAGGAGATTTAGAACCACACACGCACTTGATTTTAAAAATTTGATTTTTCAAAAATTATATTGGGTTCCTTTGGGAAAGATCAAAAGATGATCGTTATTATCACATTCAAAGAATTATCATTGAATGACGTTATCTCCCTTTGGGGAGATACATCTTTCTTTAATAAGGTTTTGGATGTGAACTTAACGATCACACTTCTTGAATATTATAGCTGGATATTCCGTTGAACTTCATTTTGACCCTTTGGGGCCATATGAAGTTCTCTTTAGCATCCGGTTATAATATTCAAGATGAATTTCATAATTCTAAATCTGAAAGCTATTATGAATTTTTTTTCTCCTTTCGAGGTGATATAATCTTTCTAACAGGATGATTCAATTTTAGAATTAGGATTTAACTTTAACTCCCAAAGAAAACCAAACTTTGAAAAAATCCGCTTTCAAATTCCAACAAACACCCACCTAAAAAAATAGATAAGGGGAGGCTGTAGCAGCCACCCCATTAAAAAAAAATTACGTGGGCACCACAAGATTTAAAAAGATATTTATTACAGCATATAACTGGTTAAATAACCGGTTGCTGTTGTTAACTTACGCCAATTGGCGAACCTCTTTCTGCCAAGTGCAAGTGCAGCTACCGGCGGCAGGCCGGCCGGCCGACCGGTTCAGCCACCTATGCATGTTCGGGTCCAATTTTGGTCTGGACAATCCAAATCAGATGTTTTTGGGGTCTCCGAAACTTTTTTTCTGACGTTCTGGACTCAATTTTGAAACTTTCGGAGCTCAACCGAGCTTCTATGATCAAATTTAAGCAATTTTAAATTTTTTGGAACTCAATTTTCCAAAATATTTTGCGATTCAAATAATTTGAAATGATATAATATATATATTTTCAGACTGAGCAAGCATTGACGTCTGAAAGTAGGGCAACTAATATATCATCAAAAATTATGTTGATTGGTACTAATCTCGAAGAAAAAATCAAGTTAGAAAGTTCAAAAATTAAATCATAGACCATCTCTATTCCGATTTCAACAAATTTATAGTCAAACTGAAGGTCTCGAAAATACAAACCCAATGACACCAAATTTGACCGAGCTCAAATGGACCCAAATCAATGACTCGAAGCACATTTGAATGGTTCAATCCATAATTTGGGTTGCCAAATAGTTTCTAAATGTAGTGAGATTATACTCGAATCGAGTGGCTTGATGAGATGAATCCAGTGAGCTAATGATCACCAAATTCTGATATCATTAAGACATTTAAATGCTCAATAAATAATCTAGGATCAAGAGATTCAACATCAACTATCCATTCAAAGCACTCCCAATTTACCCTTGATCTTCCTTATATTTACTGGTCATGTCACTCTGAGAAAACTATAAACAGACTCATCGTTTCTCATAGAAAGGGACCCCCAAAGAGGGGAAGAAGGATGCCCAAGCAAAAAGAGAAGGAAGAAAAGGAAGAGAAGAAAGAGACTCCTCCTCAACCACCTTCGGACTTCCACCAAGCAGCTGATCGACTCTAGAGTTCTTCCCAATCACCAACTGATGTCAGAATTAAGCAAGAAAGCAAGAATAAAAGGAAGAGAGGAAGAGACACCTCCTCGACAACCACCGGACTTTCACCCGGTAACCAATTGGTGCCAGAGTTCTTCCTAACTACCAACAGACGCTAAAGTTCTGCCCGACGTCGACCATCGTCAGATTTCTACCAAACACCAAACTTTCTCCTGTCGCCGGACTTGTGTATGTCGCCGAACTTCTACCTGACGCTAGACTTTTGTTTGTCGTTGTATTTCTATTCAACATCGTACTTCTACCCGACTGCCAACTGACGCCGGACTTGTACCTGGCTACCAACAAACATTAGAATTCTACCTGATTGTCAACTAATGCCAGCTTTTTTTACCCAACCACCAACTAATGTCAGACTTTAGCAAGGCCACCAATTGATACCAGACCTCCATCGCCTTCCGGCTACAGTCCTTATGACCTCCGTCGCACGCTGACTACGATCCTTCTGACCTCTATCGCTAGACAACGATCCTTCCGACCTCCGTCTTCGGCTGACTACGGTCCTTCCGAGCAAACGAGCACATCAACAGTGATTCTTCTTGTTTCCATCATGTAACACACTCTGTACGATATATATTTGTTACATCAAGCCATGACCTTCCCCCTAATGAAGGGCCTCGTTTGTAACAGACTGCAAATACTAATGGATTCATTCAAACGAACTGGGCTAGGCCCCGTGATTTTTCCCCCATTTCAGGAGTTTTTCACGTAAAAATTTTTGTGTCTCTTATAAATGATGCACCCTCTCTTTTTTTTGATTGCGTGCTGGATCTTCGTACAAGCTAAGACATTAAACTTTATATCTCTCTACCGCCACAAATACTCTAGAACAAAACATATATATTGGAATATTTAGACCAATTAAGATAAACTCTCACACGATATATACGTAAGACTGGAATAAACTTCTTGATTAATAATCAAAGCTCCCAACCAACTTATCAAAATGGACTATATCAATTTAAAAATATTAAACGGATTCTTATTCATTTTAATCTAATTTAATACATAAACTAAAGTAAGTATACTTCAACATCATCGCATTTACTTAGTGAAGAAAATGGATAAGTATCAAATCAAGACTGTTCACGAGTGTTGGCTTTCCAAACAACTCTAATTTTAACCGCAGACACTCCAACCAACAACTCGCGATGCATTCTCCTTCCTTAACCATAAAGGCGGGACCCGCGAGGGAAGCGATTCCCTTCGCGCTCGGTCACCTTCGTCTTCCCTCCAACTATAAATACTCTTCTCCACTGTTACTCATCGTCCCCGTCCCCCGAGCCTTGCTCCTTCCGATCCGCTTCAACAGCCCCGGATTACGTAGCTCTAGCTCACTTCTTCCTCATTGGAACATCTCTGGTTTTGTCTCCTCTCCTTGCCAATTCCATTCCTCTTGGATTTATTCTGTTTTATTTTGCTTTCGAGAAATTGTTTTTTTTTTTCTCCTGCAAATTGTGCAACTGGAGCTCCCAGATCTTTAACAGGACGATCTTGCATTTTTAGATTTCTTGATTGATTTATTGGATTTGTTGGCGCTTGATGCAGATCGGTGGATCTTTCTCTACGGCGGAGAGATGGAGGAAGCCCGGGAATCCGATTTTCGGAAAGTGGAATCGAACTCGTATATGGACGCCGACGACTTGGACCTCTCGCGGCTGCTCGACAAGCCGATGCTAATCATCGAGCGGAAGAGGTCGCTGGATGAGCGAACAATTAGCGAGATCTCTATAGCCGGAAACTTTAGGAATGTTGAAAGTTACGAAAACATGTTCTCGCCTATGGCATCAGGGGCGGGATGGAACACTCCAGCTTCGTCAACTCCTCACGCTTTGGAAACCGTCCCAATGGTGAGCGAAGCCTGGGATGCTCTACGCCGCTCGTTGGTGTATTTCCGCGGCCTCCCGGTTGGAACCATGGCCGCTTTTGATAACCAATCTGAAGAAGTCCTAAATTATGATCAGGTATGCACTGTACCATAAGCTGCCTCTAAAACTGGACGGGATAATGCCATGATATCTCGCATTCCAGTTTGCCACAGTTCTTTTTATTATAATTTTTTGAATGTTATTGGATACGAACATTTCTTTAAATTCTGCAATTTACTCTGCATATCTAATGCTTACAACATTGATAAAACAGTTTTGAGATAATAATTTTGTTTTAGTTTCAATAAGTGATAGAAAATCATATGATATAATTGGAATATTGATCAGCCCAAACCTGCTTCTTGATAGTTTCCTTGCCTAGGGAACAGGTGTTTGTGCGTGATTTTTTTCCAAGTGCGATGGCTTTTCTTATGAACGGGGAATCTGATATAGTTAAGAACTTTTTATTGAAAACTCTGCAACTTCAAAGCTGTGAGAAGAGGATAGACCGCTTTAAGCTTGGTGAAGGAGCTATGCCAGCCAGCTTCAAGGTTCTTCACGATCCCATTCGGAAAACTGATACCATAGCTGCAGATTTTGGCGAGAGTGCCATTGGAAGAGTTGCTCCTATTGATTCTGGCTTTTGGTGGATTATACTTCTTCGAGCCTATACAAAGTCAACTGGAGATATATCTTTGGCTGAATCATCAGAATGTCAGAAGGGGATGAGGCTTATACTATCCTTATGTTTGTCTGAGGGTTTTGACACATTTCCGACCTTACTATGCTCTGATGGTTGCTCCATGATAGATCGAAGAATGGTAAAGCTGATAAATTGCATGTTTCTTTGTATCGCACCCCATATTTCCTTTTTTTTTTACTTCTATTAATTGCTTGTCTTATATTGAGATTGAATGATTGTGCTCCGATGATCGTAGTGCTATGAGACTTGCATAAGACAATGGCCATTTTGGCTCCCACATTACTAGATTGCATCAAGACTTATTGATGAAGATCAAAACCTGCAATGAAAGGATTACAGAACACAAGAGATAAAACAGGAATTCTGTATTAGAAAATCAAGAAAAACTGCTATACTCTGCTATACTCATCACTCATATACCCCTCTCCTTCCTCTCCAGGCGTTCCCCAAACGGGACAAAAAGTAAAAAGGCCAAACAGTACGGTTTAACTAACTAAAGTAACTAAGATAGTGGTCATGTGCTAAACGGCTAACGAAATAAGAGAAAATGAGATAAAATGCTCCTCAGGATCACTGTAGTATCGATGCACCACATCATTCGCCCCAGCCGTGAGAAGAATCGGATTGTACCGATTCGATAGTAATTGGGCTGTCATCTGGTGGCACATAAGCAAATATATCAGTAACATTGAATGTATGTGACGTAGTAAATTCGGCCGGAAGATCGACAACATATGCATTGTCGTTGATCTTTTTGCTGATAGCGAACAGTCCCCATTTTCTCCTGCTTAACTTTGACTGAGGACCTGGTGGCAGCCGCTCCTTGCGTATACGTACGTATACCAAATCTCCTGGTTGGAAGGTGTGTTCCCGACGGTGTACATCTGCGGCTGTTTTATAATTTTGGGAAGATTCCTGTAGCTTGCAGCGAACGTCAGCAATCAATTTGACAAATTGATCCGCGAATGTAGCAGCGGCTTTACTTTGAGTTTTGGGAAGAACTGCAACGTCAAGTACCGTGTTAGGTAATTTGGTATAAACAATACTAAACGGACACATACCCATGGACCGATTAGTCATGGAATTAAAGGCAAACTCGGCTTGACAGAGAATTTCATCCCACAATTTAGGATGTTCTTGAACAAGGCATCGGAGGAGATTGCCGAGAGTCCGGTTAACCACTTCCGTTTGCCCGTCTGTTAGTTGATGATAGGCTGAACTCAGTTGTATCTGTGTACTCATGCGCTTCCACAACTCCCGCCAGAAATGGCTAATAAATTTAACATCTCTGTCTAAAGTAAGACTGCGGGGAATGTCGTGAAGACGTATCACTTCTTTAAAAAAAAGTTTGGCAAGGTTGAGGGCGTCAAACGTCTTCTTACACGCAATGAAATGCGCCATCTTGGAGAATCTGTCCACTACAACCATAATGGAATCGTTACCGTGCTTTGTTCGTGGAAGACCCAACACGAAATCTAAGCTTAGATCTTCCCAGATCGAGCTTGGGATCGGTAACGGTTGATACAAGCCGGTATTGTGTCCCCCTCCCTTGTAGCTTTGGCAGACCGCGCACCGTTGCACAAATTTATTCACATCACGCCGGAGGTGTGGCCAGAAGAACCGTGTCTGCAACTGAATGATGGTGTTATCACGCCCCATATGAGCCGCCAAATCTCCTGCGTGAGCTTCGTGGATTATACGTTGCCTCCAGGATGAACTCGGTATACACAGCAAGTCAGCCTTAAATAAGAATCCATCCTTTAAGCAATAGTCTGCCACTGTTTCACGGTTCCTGCACTTGGACCAAATTTCTTTAAAAATAATATCATCAACGTATAAATCTTTGATACCTTCTAATCCTGAGAAGTCCGTCTGTAGCTGAGTTAAGAGAACAACGCTCTGGCTTAAAGCATCAGCTACCAGATTTTGTGTTCCACTCTTGTGTCTTAACACAAAGGTGAATTTTTGTAAAAATATAATCCAGCGAGCATGCATCCGGTTGATGTTCTTTTGAGTGTTAATATATTGAAGAGCCTTATGATCACTACAAAGAACAAAGTCTTGATGTAGTAAGTAGTGTTCCCATTGTTTCAGCGCTCGGATGACAGCATACAGCTCCTGTTCGTATACCGTCCATTTTTGTCGAGACGGGCTTAATTTTTTGCTGAAGAATTCAACCGGTCTATTATCTTGGGATAGCACAGCACCGATCCCCACCATTGAAGCATCAGTATCGACGGTGAATGGCTTATCAAAATCTGGTAAAACTAGAACAGGGGCGTTAGTCAAGGCGGTTTTGATCAATTCAAAACTATGTTGCTGTTCTGCTGCCCATGAAAATTGCGGTTGTTTGAGGATGTCAGTGATTGGATCCATGATCAAACTGAATCCCTTGATAAACCGCCTATAAAAATTCGCCAATCCATGGAAACTGCGGATATCAAAAAAAGTGCGTGGTGTTGGCCAATCTCGGATAGCACTAATCTTCCTTGGATCAACTTGTATTCCAGCAGCCGAAATCATGAAGCCAAGAAAAGCCACTTGAGGAGTTGCAAACTCACATTTTATGATATTCAAATATAACTTGTGGTGTCGCAGAGCTTCGAAAACGGATGTCAAATGTTTCACATGATCTTCCAGAGTTGTGCTGAAAACAAGAATGTCGTCGAAGTACACCACACAACATTTATTGAGAAGGGGCTTTAAAACTTCATTCATTAGTCTCATAAAAGTTGCCGGAGCATTACATAAGCCAAATGGCATGACTCTCCATTCGTACAAACCTTGGCGAGTTTTAAATGCTGTTTTCCACTCGTCGCCCGGTCGAATCCGAATTTGGTGATAGCCACTCCTCAGATCTAGTTTGGAGAAGATTTGAGCCCCCGCCAATTTGTCCAGCATGTCTTCCATACGTGGCATTGGAAAACGAAATTTAACTGTAATTTTGTTTATGGAGCGACTGTCGATACACATCCTCCAACTACCATCCTTCTTGGGCACTAACAGAGCCGGCACTGCACATGGGCTGAGACTGTGTTGGATTAATTGTTTCTCAAGTAATTCATCAACAATTCGTTGTAAAGCCTTGTGTTCATTCGGGCTCATGCGGTAACGTGGCAAATTGGGCAACGTTGATCCAGGAGTTAATTCAATTTGATGTTGAATTGTTCTAACCGGAGGTAGCTCGGACGGTAACTCAGGAGGAGCAATGTCCATAAAACGATGCAATAACTGGCTAATACACTTTGGGACTGCACAAGGTTCTGTAGAAGTGTTCTGTTCTGAAATGACCAATGCCAGGATGTAATCGGACTCCCTCCAAGCGTTGAGCAAAGCCTTTCGGGTAACAGCAAACAAGGCCGTTTTGCTATGTGAAGAGCTGCTTTCTTGCTCTGGTGAATGCGGTAGCAAACGTAACTTCTTACCCTTCCACTCAAAGCTGTAAGTATTCGCCCGACAGTCATAAATGGCTCCCATATCAAATTGCCACGGTCTTCCAAGAATCAGATGGCATACATCCATGTCTACAACATCGCACATAATTTCACTCACATAGTGGCGGCCAATGGAAATCGAAACTTTACACATGTCCGAGACTGTAATTTCGATCCCCTTTCGTACCCAGCTTATCTTATACGGATTTGGATTGGGGGAGGTTTTAAGCTGTAATGCTTGAACAACCGCTCGAGAAATAACATTCTCCATACAGCCGCTGTTGATGAGTAAATCACAGACTTTACCCTTGATAGTGCATTTAGTTTTGAATAAAGCATTACGTTGTGTCTTGCTGGGTTTCCGAGGAGCTATGAGAAGCTTTTGTAAAACACAAACCAGGGGATCTCCTTCATCTCCTGCCACATCTTCTGCATCGGCATCATCGGTCACCTCGTTGTCTTCGAAAGTTTCTTCTTCCTCACCATCCATCAATTGAATTTGTGCCCGGGTCGGACATTCGTTGGACTTGTGGCCCACTTAAAAACATCAAAAGCACTTAATACCTGCAGGTTTAGCATATGGGTTCTCTCGTACAGGACCCTTCCCTTTTTGAATTTCCTTGGCTTCCACACTTTTCTTGCCATTACCAGAAAATGAATTGTTGGCCGTTGTAGCTTGTATTGATCTGTTACCACTCGGTGTGTTCTGAGAACCCAATTTACTTGCCTCGGCTGAATGCTGAAATTCAGAATTTCTCCTGAGTGGCCTATGATGCATCTGTCTCTGCAATTGTGTCTCTACCTTGAGGGCATAGTTCATGGCTTGTGATAATGACCAAACCGAGTTTAGTTCAAGACGATCCTGAATTGACTCCTTCAGCCCTCCAATGTATCTTGCAACCAATTGATTATCGGATTCGTTGAGATTGTTTCTCACGCTCAAGCGATAGAATTCTTCCGTATAATCATTTACCGATCTAGAACCTTGCACACAATGTTGATATTGCATATATAACATTTGCTCAAAGTCTGTTGGGAGGAAATGGCCTCTCAACAATTATTTCATACGGTGCCAGCTTCGCATGTTACCCTTCCCCTCTCGCCTCCTGGATTGAATAATTTGTTGCCACCACGCGCTAGCACCGCCCTTCAATCTGCAAGCCACGTACTTCACCTGTTTCTCCGGCTCAATCTCCATGTATTCGAAGAAGGTTTTAACGGCCCTCTCCCAATCCAAGAAGTCTTCTATGTGTAGTTTTCCTTCAAAAAAGGGTATATCTAATTTAACTCGAAATTCACCTGGATAGCGGTCTCTGGCGTTCCGGCGATGCCTTCGAATCAAAACCGGCTCCTCTTCAGAATTAGTCAGCTCCCCCGAATTAAATTGCCTCAGTTCTGCATCCGAATCCGAATCTATTGGCCGCTGAATATCTTGTTGCCGCTCTCTGTCCGTCACGGGCTCCCGTCTCACTGCCGGCATAACCACCGGAGTTACCGTTCGAGCATGAACATTCCGATCAAGACGAGCGTTAATCAACCTCAATTCTCGGTGCATTTCTCCAAACAAGCGATCTATATTATTGGCGATGTCCTCCGTTCTTCTCGCCAACTGACGGTGCTCCGTCCACAAAGCTTCCAGGCCGTGATTCTCTCCGGCAGCCACCCGGTTGTTTGCATCCCCCATGCTGAGCTCTGATACCAATATGTTGAAGATCAAAACCTGCAATGAAAGGATTACAGAACACAAGAGATAAAACAGGAATTCTGTATTAGAAAATCAAGAAAAACTGCTTCCTCTCCAGGCGTTCCCCAAACGGGACAAAAAGTAAAAAGGCCAAACATTACGGTTTAACTAACTAAAGTAACTAAGATAGTGGTCATGTGCTAAACGGCTAACGAAATAAGAGAAAATGAGATAAAATGCTCCTCAGGATCACTGTAGTATCGATGCACCGCATCACTTATGATAATCTTTGATAAACCTTCTTAAGTTACATCTACTCAGCACTAGCTCATGCTCCAACATAAATCCAACTATCCAATTAAAATTATCATCAACATCAATATCAAAACTATTAATATTGGACCGAAGGTTCGACTATCCAGACCAAATCTCGAGCATTGATAATCTAGTGGCTTAAGGTTTTTACAGATCTATTCACTTCATTATGAGCATGATGGCCCAACATGGATAGCATTGGTCACATGATTTGGCTTTCAAACCTTCATTGATTGGAACTAAAATGCAACTAGATTAGAGATATTTGTGCTACCATAGATCTTAGAGGTGCATGACTCACTTATTCAATTTAAATTTTGCTGATGTATCAAAATGTCCTTTGCTCAAGTACGTATAAATACACCCCCTCAAGGAAAGGTAAAGGACTCTTCTTTAAGTTCTCTTTACACTTTTACCCTAAAGAGAATAACTCTACGAAGTTAGTTTTAGCTCTTATTCACCTTTATGCTAATCCATTGATTTGAGCATTGGATGGCCTTCCTAAGGAAAAATCCATTGATTGGTTTGTTGACCCTACTTATGTAGCTAATGTGTGCATGATATAGTATTAGGTATAAAACAATCCATCAATTCAAACTATTAGCTTCAAAAACTATTTTCATCACACTAGTTTGGTAATATTTATGGGAAATTCATCTTATCATCACCAATTGAAACAATTCATACCAGTCGATGAGCTTTTTTATGCGAGGATGTATTATTTTTGTTGAGATATTTAAAAGTGAACCCCTTTACTTTTTATCAAGGGTTGACTCTCCTCCCCTTATACTCAGACCTAAAAAACTCTTAAAGCCTCCACCAAGGATTGAGAGGAAAGTAAGGAGGATTGTCATATATAGGGGGCATCACAACAATATCTTTTAAAGACAACGACAACAATATAATGCTCCTCCATAACAAATATTACTCCAAGATAAAAATGATGTCATGGCTTTGGCCTACATCGCCATATTATAGAGTAGACAATGGCATAGCCCTAACCTACCCCATCAACCTCAGAAGGACTCAAAAAATATCACAATTTCATTGCCCACTGCTTAGATCTCCACATCACGCATACCCTTTCATGTATCTTTGATGCTCAATACTTAGTTGTTGTCATCAATTGCTTTTTTTTATGAAACTTTGTTATTATTCTTAATAATCTTTGTTGTCTACACATTTTCATACAAGTTTCATCTCCTACTCCTTGGTCGACCACATTGTCTATACCTCTTCAATGGCCTTGTTTTATGCACCTCATGCAACTTCATTGCTTATCCCATAAGCAACATAAATGCATGTCACTTATGCAACACTTCATCTACAAACTAATATCACCATATAAAAGGATTAATCACCCTGCTGATGGTATTTCCTACAAGCAACAAAGTGTCATGAAACATTTTCAAGGTCTTAAATCTCTCAAAGAATAGAATGAAGCACTAATGGAGTTTCATACAAGGGTTAATTTCTAACTTGGAAAATGCACCACTTCCAAGAGTTCCACTAACCCTTATCATGGATTAAAGCAATCAAGGTAACTTCCCTTCACTCCTGGGATGCCCACTTTATGGTTTAAGAAACACATTGAAGAATAATCCCAAAGGGATGTTCTTCAAAGTCTAAAGAGAGATTGTGATTGTTGAGTGTTGACCACTACACATCAAAGGATGCACAAAAATGGCAAAATCGATGAATTAGGCAACACCGTGCATCGGCGCGTCGCATCATTTGAAGGGTCAAATGACTTTTGATTGTCATACGGACTGCGTCATTGCAATCAGGACGTCAAGTTCACCTAAGAAGATATCCCTTGCAGTCAAATCTGATGAGATCGATACAAAGAGACTACCGACACCCAGAATTAACTTGCGATGTCGCTCAAACTATGTTCGATCTCCAAACGGATTTCTCTATTGTATCTGAAATGTCGCAAACACCAAAAAATCACCATCAACCTATTCAATTGGGGTCATTCCAGGCGTCGACATGAATTTTGAGGCGATGACACGAAAACCAAGGAAATTAATGCGCAATGTCATCCAAACAACGTCTGATCGCAAAATGAACTTTGCCGTTGTATTTGTATTGTCGTCAACAACAAAAAATGATAGTCAATTTCATCAATTAAAGTCAGTAAGAAGATCAACACTCATCTTGAGGCAACTTGCACAAATCGAAGAAATTAACTCGATGCGTCGCCCAAATGACGTTCGATCACAAAATGAACTTTGTCATTGCATTTGAAAAGTCAACAATACTCAAAATTGACTGCAAATTTATACGTAGTGCATTCCTGATGAAATGCTCTGATTTTGAAGAAACTCACGCAGATTGAAGCGTTGACGTGTGAGTTTCGAGAATGAATTGATTTTGGATTCATTGCTCTAGTTGTAATAAAATTACTATTATTATAATAATATTATTATTATACTTTAAAAAAATTAAAGTCAAATGAAATCAAAATCTAATTTAATGCAAACCTCGTATCACCTGTGTCATCCCTGCTAAATCCCGTAAATACAGTCGGCTTCGCGATCAAATCCCATCAAAATCATCTACTGAAGCTACCGCGCGTCTCCTCACGAGATATTTTTCTCAGCTCGCCTCGATTAAACATCGGTCTCGTCATTAAAACGAGACAAAAAAAAAACCAACGACCTCTCCTCTTCTTCGCAGGCTGAACCTGCTCTGATCTTCTCTCTTCCAACCGAAATTCTTCACGCTACAAGACTCTGTTTGACCCCAACTGTTCATCAATTTCCTCCTAGCCAAATCGCAAGCGCCCTTCCCACGCACGAGATTTCCTCCACTCGATTCCCTGTTTCACTTCCTCGCGTGAAGTCCACAGCTCATCTGTCAGCCCCTTCAGGTTCGATTTGCTTACAACTGCTACTCCAACTCCTAATCCAACCCAAAAAAACTGGTCTTCTCTCTGAAAAGCAATCAAGCCCCCTCAAACCTGGCAGGCCTCTACAACTCTCCAAATTGTGCCAAGCTCTCCCAATCCATTCACCTCTACCTCACCAATCCCTAAGTCACGATCCCGCCTCCCTCACAACAACTTCCACTGAGCCTCCTCTCACTAGTGAAAGCTCCAGCCTTACTCGACACTTCACGTGAACAAAACCAAACTCCAGCCCTTACCCTTACCTTTCCATTGTGTTCCCTCACAGCCACTCACAACAGCCTTTTTGTGAGATGTCGGGAGGTTGCCAAAATTTTGATTGAACGTAAGACTGTACTTAGACTTGATTGAACTCAAAGAGCAACATAACTTGGACTCGAACTTGTGAATCTTTGAACAAAATTTGAACTTGATTGAACATATACAAAGGACATGAATTGGGACTCCAATGAACTAGCTACAAGGACTTATATTTGAACACAAATCAAATGACTAATCAAGACTTGCAACTTGACTATGAAAGATTTGGTCTTTAACTTAAACCTAAACTAGAACTTAAATGAACCACAAAAGAACTTGAACTTGAATTGAGTTTGAACTCAAGAAGATCAAAAGAAACTCAAGTCAACAAATAAACAAGAGACAATTGAACTGGAATCTGATCACAAGAGTTTTGAACAATATGAACTATAAAGAACTTGGTCGGAATACACAGGATTGGGCTTTGGATAGATGAGCAAATCAAAGTCTAAATGCATCATGGTCATCCTAGTGAACAACAAGTATTCTACTACCATAATGACATTCATCGATTAGCAATGTGCAGTCTAGTTGCAAGTGGAGGCATAAGGATATTTCAGTGAACCTTACAACACATGTGTAAGTTGAGTTACTCACAGTTGAAGATGAAAACCAAGTAATCATCAACAAGAAGAAAGGACTTGTGGATCCGAACTTGAAATCAAATTTAAATTCGATGGGTGTATAATTATCTCAAAACCACAAGTATCGATCATTGAATTCGATAATGCAAGCTCTCAATGAATATAATTTGCTTATAATCAAATGAAATATTTGTGTGACATCATCATATATGTTACAAACAGCATGTGGAAACAAGGAGTTCACAATCATACCCTGTCTACAAACAAT
Source organism: Dendrobium catenatum (assembly GCF_001605985.2). Taxonomy (NCBI): domain Eukaryota; kingdom Viridiplantae; phylum Streptophyta; class Magnoliopsida; order Asparagales; family Orchidaceae; genus Dendrobium; species Dendrobium catenatum. Next base: position 1,037,359 of record NW_021319551.1, on the reverse strand, counting down.
TCATCTCAATTATGAAGGATACACAGTGGATACGACGGGTCCTTCACATAACTACAGTGTGTTGTCTATAAATGAAGGAGTCAATATAATAACTATAAACAAACAACAAATGTAAAATCCTCCTTACATTCAACATCATATATTTTGCAAATGAACACAACCACCTGTCAGTCAATGTATATGGGGAGAACATGCAATAAATGCAATTCATCTGGAAGGCAAACATCGATATACAGATGGGTATACCAACTCATTGGCAACGACAAAGTTATAAGCAAATACACACAATACAGCATATGATGATCATCATGATGGTAGAAGATCGCACAGTAATTTGCTCACAAACAGTAGAGAATGTATGACATGTGTAGTGGTATTCCTATGACAGGGGATGATTAAATAAAGAATACTGATGCCCATGGGCTTTGAAGGTTGATACACAAGGAAGTGAATAGTATAGTCTCCTATAATCGACACTGATCGACATACAAGTACCTGTAAAAATCCCCACGAACACTGAAATAAAGGCAAGATAATGTAGCGGCTCGTCAATTAACAAGTATGAGGGGGAAATATTAAATGTAGCAATATCAAACATCCAATGTCAATATACACTGCATCTCGCCCATTAGAGTCAATTATCCATGTTCAACAAATGTGCTATTAATGATTAATGCAAAGTTTGGTGGTCCAAACCCTCAACTACATATAGAAAATACATCTGTCATTCCAATCATCCCAATGGTTACAACAATCACTTTGGAAATGAATATCTCGTATGTTTCTCCTATACGATGCGGGGTGCCTTCAATCGCTATAATGTTCACTCAAAGCCAACAGCAAAAAATAATGATGATGGCATAACTCAGAAGCTGCTTATTGATTTTCATTTGAGTCATGAGAAAAGAAAGACAAATCAAATCATTATTTTCAAAGGAGTGAGTGAGTCTCAGTTCAACCAGATCCTAAACATTGAGTTGGATAAGATTATTGAGGCTTGCAAGCTTCTTGATGAATAATGGTCGTGCATCTAATATGCATTATATGTACAAGTATTGAAATACTACAACAAATGCAAACTTCTACAAGTCATCGTAGAAGACCCATCAAATATTCAAAATGCCCCCGCACATGCACCGTAGTTTGTATACACATAGGTACACAAAAGAGGTAAGTGCAATCACAATACCTGTATGGGCCCCACCCAGTAAATGTGTTGTAGGAACACACATTACGTCTAGGGATGCTACGCGGGTCAATAAATTTGAACACCTTCCTCCTAAACAACTAGATAGGAGTCGATAAGGATCAACAAATAATTATAAAAAGACCATAAACACCCGCATGGGCCTCGACGAGCGTGTTATTGGTACACATGTAACGTCTAGGAATGCTGCGCTGGTCAATAAATGAACTCAAGTTCGAGTCTGATCCTCCTATGTAGGTAGATAGGGGATAACAAGGCTCAAACTATTAAATAAATATCTGGTCGCGAGGTCGATTGCGATATTTATTTTTAATACATTCGTATTATGCTTTCAAGGCTTATAACAAAGAAAATTCATCAACAAAGGCATAAAGCCTACGAAACTCAATCCCTTATCGGAAAGTTGATAGGATCCATAAGATTTAGTAAATGAATGACCCCATTATCCCGATGGTGGCCATGTTGAACGTAGATCTCAATCAGAGAGATTAATTCAAAATATTTCTAATGCTTCCCAAATACCCATGAAACTCAAAACCTCCAAAATTCTAAACTCTAAGGTATTTAAAATGGAATACACTCATCTAACCGCTTAAAGAAAAATCCATCCACCCTCCACAATAGTTTGTCGGGATGGACAAATTGAAATTTACTCTAGCTCACATAGAGCTAATATCTAGCCAAAAATATCACTATGATCCATTCTCAAATAATCTCCTGCTAGTAAGGACGTGGTACATGTCCTCTGAACAGCGGTATTGCTGCCAAATGACACCGCTAGATAAATGGTTATGATTCAGGTCCCTTTGAACCAAGTGGTTTCACCACCAAATGGCACCACGAAATAATGGTTATGGCCAGAACCAATACATTCCTTAATGGCATCAAATCCTTGAAATATGAATCAATAGTATATGATCAATAGGGCACAAAGCCCTCTATTAGCTAAGGTGGATTCAAATTTGTCCCCTTAGATAAATATCCACCATAGGTCTATAAGGTCCCCTTGGAGGAAGCAATCCATGGCTGCCGACAAGGATTCTTCTGTTAGGTTGGGTCGACTGCCTCCTCTGACTAAGTAGACCAAGGACCACGATGGCCCGGGATGACGTAACCATGGGATCTTGATCGGGTTCATCATCCACTCCCCCTCCATTTGCTTTACATGCAAGATGGTAAAATTCTTCAATTTTAAATATTAAATTCCCAAATCCAAACTCATGTTGCTACTATACACCCGATATTACGTATCTATGGATATAATGTATCTGATTGATGACTAGCCTTAATCGAAAGTTCTATCTCATTATCGGGAGGGGTAATAAACTATAGGGGCTTACGCCTATAGGAAACTAGAACTCAGATCATAAAGTCCTCGCAAAGAGAGGACGAAATCTCCAGGTAGTGTCTTATATACAAACTCATCTGTCTTCTCAAAATTACCCCATAACTTAATTCCGTTAAAACTCCCCCGCAGAAAAACAACAGCGAGCAGAGGCTAGGACCGAATTTTTGGAGCCCACAATTCATAATGAGGAAGGTTAGGAAGTTGTGAACCCAGAACTAAGTCAATAGCATGTTGGGTGGTTCTAGGAGGTGGTAATTCATCAAGAAGTTCTTCAGGTGTAATTTCGCTAAACTCAAATAGGAGTGGAGATACCCCAACAAGTATGTTAGTCTTGTTTGAGTCTTGGGTTACTTCTTTCACATATAGCAAGTGTAGGGAGATCAGATTAGCAAATTCCTTCTAATTGATTATAAATCATACAGTTTTTATTATTGAGGTTATATAAGAATGTATAATAGTGGTACTATAATTAGAATTAGGAATGGCAATGTTATCCCTAGCAGTAGGGTTTCTTATGACGATGAATTGGAGTTTAGTGCCATTCTTGTGGTTGAGTTTGGGCTATAAGCCGAGATTATTTTATGAGGTGTTATGATGGGTGTCTTTTTCATAGGTTTAACTAATAAGAGTTTGATGGTTTATTATTATATTTAAAAATATATGTATTTTCCCTACTATAGTGAGTCACATTTAAGTTATATAACTAGGGCCTACCTAACAAAATATGAGCAACATCCATAGGGAGGACTTCACACCAAACTTAATATTCATAACTACTAATTTTAATGGGAATGAGACACCTATCTATTATGGGCAAGATGTATAATTGACCCAACAAATATGAAAATGTTCATAGTGTGGTTCAATCTTGAGATTGGCTTTTTGGTGCTGGTGAGGATTGAGATGACATTCATTTCACTTTCTCCATTTATAACTAACAGTTGAACTACATATGAAATACATATGTATAAAAGAGTGAAGTTGAAGACATAAGTGACGCGCGCATCGGCGCAATGTGTCACTTTAGGGGTCAAATGATGTCCAATCGCTGAACGGATTGCATTGTTGTGACCATAATGTCGAATTTCCCTAAGTCGATGCCCCTCGAAGTCAAATCGGGCTCTATAGGTCGAAATCGGTGACTAACACCAGAAAAGAAGCATGACGTCGCTTAAACGACATTCGATCGCAAAACGGACTTCGTCGTTGCATTTGGAGCGTCATCAATATTCAAAAGTGACTGTCAGTTTGTTTAACTGAAGTGGTGCAAGGAGATCAGTGTGGGTCCAAAGGCAACAACGTGTAAATTAAAGAAATTAATCCGAGATGTCACCCAAACGACGTCCGATGATAAAATGGATTGCGTCATTGTGTTCAGAACATCAAAATCATCCAACAAGGACTATAATTTCACTCAACAAAAGTTATGGGTGCGAATCAACACGGTTTCAGAGATGTCGACGCACGAATTTTGAGAAATTAATGTGAAAGTCGATGCAAAACTTTCGATTCTAAATTCTATTCATTTAGCAATAATTATTATTCATTAAAAATAATTATTATTACTAACTAAAAAAATCATTAAATCAAATTAATTTAACTATCCTCATTGTAGATCGGATGATCGGCAAAAAGCTTCACAAGATTACACCCACGACGACGACGAGCGCAGTTCGGCCTTTCTGTACGACCTCTGATTTCGTTTTAATTGAGATGGAGAGGGGTCTTCAGCTTTTAACCCACAAATATGAGCAATTCGCGAACTCTCCGTCACTTGAAAGCTTTTCTCTTGTCTCTCTATTCTCTCTGTTCTAGCACTCGATTCCACGCCTACTTCCACCTATTTCTCTCATGTCCTCCTTGTCTCCAGGTGAATACCCGTCCGTCGAAATCCCCTATCCACTGAACTGGTCATCCTCACTGGATTCAATCAGGCGCAAGCAACCGCAAGTCATTGTTTGGAAATCCTATTTGAAGTCTCCACTACTTACCTAGTCTAGCTCAGGTCTATCACCTGTATTGAGCAGCGCAACCTCCCAAACCTTCAATCCAATACCTCCAGAATCGAAGATCACTCTGCCATATGGTCCTACTTCCTTCCACCTTCTACAGATATATAATTGGCCCAATCACTATGTCGATCGGACCTGTGTTGATCAGCATAGCTGAATCCATCCAAGCAGCTGATCTTGACGCATCCTTTGACGAGCTTTCTTTCTGACGGATCAGAAGTCGCAGCCTTTTGTGTTCTCTGTTGGATCGGAAGTGATAAAGACAGAAGCTTGTAAATTCGGACGTGCAAATTAAAGAAATTAATTTGAGATGTCACCCAAACGACGTCCGATGATAAAATGGATTGCGCCATTGTGTTCAGAACGTCCAAATTCAGAACCTGAAATTTAATGAGCAAGGATGTCAAAGTCCTTTGACCGAATAGTGCGCCATCGTGCCTTTCAAGAAAGGAAGTTGGTCTTGGTGCAGAGAAGGTCAATCATACCGCATCGAAAAATTAGTGGCAAATTTGTATCTAACTAGGAGGGCCCTTTCGTTATTGAGAAGGTGTATTAGGGAGGAGCGCATCAGCTTATCAATCTTGAACGGTTATAGGCCCATGTCGCGGATTAACAGTCTATACTTGAAGAAGTATTATGCATAAAGATTACTTGAGAAATCATGTGCTTAATGTATTATGTAATTGTTAAAGTATTGTATACATGTTTGTTAATGTATGTACATATTTCCTTAAAATTCTCTTGTAATACAAGGAATCATTTCAAGTATCCCATAAAATCCTCTGTAAGAAAGGGGTCATTTTAAATATTTATTTGGGCCACTAAATGGCACTACTAAATTATGGTTATGACCAGAGCTAATACATTCCTTAGTGGCATTAAATCCTTGAGATATGAATCAATAGGATATAATCGATAGGGCACAAAGCCTTATGTTAGCTAAGGCAGATTCAAATTTGTCCCCTTAGACAGACATTCACCCTATGTCTACAAGATCCCCTTGGACGAAGCAACCCATGGCTGCTGACAAGGATTCTTCTATCAGGTTGGGTCGACTACCTCCTCTGACTAAGTAGACCAGGGACCACGATGGTCCGGGATGACGGAACCATGGGATCTTGATCGGGTCCATCATCACTCCCACCACCATCCACTTGAAGTGCAAGATGATGAAATTTTCAATTTTAATTATAAAATCTTTAAATTTCCAAATTCCCAAACCCATACTGCTACTATATGTTAAATAAAACGTATTTCTATGTATCTAATTGACGACTAGCCTTAATCGAAAGTTCTTTCTCGTTACCAAGAAAGGTAATTAACTATAGGGGCTTGCGCCTATAGGAAACCAAAACTTAGATGATAAAGTCCTCGCAAAATTAGGGCGAAATCTCTGGGTAGTGTCTTATCTACAAACCCATCTGTCTTCCCAAAATTTACCCCGTAACTTAATGCATAAAAGCTCCCCCGAAAAAAGCAACAGGGGAGGCCGGGCGAATTTTTGGAGCCCACAAGATGACAGTTACACACAAATGAACATGTCAATTTGTTTGTAACCAACATAATAGATTCTCTTGCAAATATACATAATGTTGCATACAATAAAAGCTGACATATGCTAGCAATAATGGAAGATCTGTTGTATGCGCAACAGTGATAATCAACAACCATTCATTGTCGGGTGAATACATCAATCCCCTACAAGCAAGTGCACAAAGTAACCCATTACAAATCACAAATATGAATGATACTCATTGACAAGTAGTAGTAGGAGACATGCAGGAATATGCTTGCAAACAAAGTATGGAGATACACAATGAATGTACAACATCCCCACAACTAACACCAACTAATTTGCAAAGAAGTACATCGTACCCTATAAGAAGTGACAATCGACATACGATGAATATGAAAGACAGCTTTCAGATATCGATGAGGGTATGATGAGCCTTGTGAATGCATATACCCAAGATGCTACCTATAAGCAAAATGCAAAAGAGCCGTAGTAAATTCAAACATTAGTAAATGACACGAAAAAATATACATTCGATGCAGCTCACCCACAAGTAACATTAGAAAGCATAAGGAAATCACAACAAATGCAGGACTATAATAACTTCAAATACCTACGAGCCCTTGTAGAAGAATTGTTGTATACACTATGTGCTACATACGAGTAAATACAAAAGAACTATAGAAGATATCAACAATAGTAAGAGATTTGTTAGTGCACAACAAGCTACCTGCAGAAAAAAAATAAGTAGTGCATAATAGTTTACTTTTACGAAATGGGCAGATGACCACAGTGCTACGCCAGGCCATCGGATCCGCAACACTCATACAAGCAGACAGAAGATGTGTATAAGATCTATAATGGAATGCTTCGCACTCGAACGACAGTTGCTGATCAGCTAAAATATTTCAAAATATCCTCACATCTCAACTATAATATGTATACACCTAAATACAAAACTGCACGTGTAATCATATACCCGCATAGGCATCGACTAACGTGTTATATTTACACATGTGACGTCTAAGGATGTTGCACAGGTTAAGAAATGAACTTAAGTTCAAGTCTGACCCTTCTCCTTGCTAGGACATGAGTCGACATGACTTGAAAAAATGAATAAATATACAATCGCGATATCAACCGAGACATTTATTTTATACGTTCATATTTGGCCTTCAAAGTCTATTAAAAAAGTCTGCTAAGAAAAGCACAAAAGCCGGCAACGAACCTGATCTTCTGTCAGCATCTAGATAGAGTCAAAGGTTCAATAGACAATTACAAAAATGCCCCTCAAATACCCGCTTTGTCCCCGACGAGCGTGTTGTATTTACACGCAACTTCTGTGGATGCTGTATAGGTCAAAAAATAAACTTAAGTCCAAATCCAATTCTTCCCCTTGATAGGACGAGAGTCAACACAACTTGAAAGAATGAACAAATATAAGGTCGCAATGTCGATCGGGACATGTTTTATACATTCATATTAGACCTTCAAGGTATATAAAAAGAAAATCCACTAGTAAAAGCACAAAAGCCGGCAACAAACCCGATCTTCTATTAGCATCTAGATAAAGTCAAAAAGGTTCAATGGACAATTACAAAAATGCCCCCCAAATACCCTTATAGGCTCCAACGAGTGTGTTGTATTTACACACACGGCATTTAAGGATATTGAGCGGGTCAAGAAATGAACTTAAGTTCAAGTCCAATCCTTCCCCTTGATAGGACAGGAGTCGATACAACTTGAACCAATGAACAAATATACGATTGCGACATCAACTGGGATATTTGATTTTTATACATTCATATTAGGCCTTCAAAGCATATAAACAATGAAATTTCACTAACAAGGGCATAAAGCCGACAACTAACCAGATTCTTTGTCAACAAATCGACAGGGTTCAATCCATGAATGAAATATCCCATAAATAACCCGATGATGACCATGTTGAACATAGATATCAATTGGAAGGGTCCCCAAATATTCAGAATGCCACCCAAATGCCCACAATACAAAATTCTAAAGATTCCAAAATTCCAAATATTTAAAATAAAAAATTAAACCATTAAATGCTTAAAGCAAAACTCATCCATTCTCCGCAACAGTTTATTGAGGTGGACAAATTCAAATATAACTTCAGCTCATAAAGAGCTAATATATGGTCGAGAATATCACTAGGATTCATTCTCAAACAGTCTCTTAATAGCAAGGACATGACATGTGTCCTTTAACCGGCGATTTTGCCACCAAATTGCACTGCAGTTAAACGGTTATGATCGGGGTCTTTTGAATTGGGTGGTTTGCTACCAAATGGTTCCACTAAATTACGATCATGGCTAGAGCCCATATGCTCCCCAATAGCATAAAATTCTTGAGATATGAATTAATAAGATATAATGAATAGGGCACAAAGACCTTTGTTAGCTAAGGTGGACAACATCAACCCCAGGTCTACAAGGTGCTCTTGGACGACGCAACCCATGACTGCCGACAAGAATCCTTCTGTCAGGTTAGGTCGACTACCTCCTCTGACTAAGTAAACCAGGGATCACGATGGCTTGGCACAACGGGACCATTGGATCTTGATCGGGTCCATCATCCTTTCCCCCACCATCCACTTTAAGTGCAAGATGGTGAAATTTCTAATTTTAAATATCAAATCATAACTCAAATCATAAAGTCCTCGCAAAATGAGGGCGAAATCTCTAGGCAGTGTCTTATTTCAAACCCAATCTATCTTCTGAAAATTTTACCCCAGAACGTAATCCATTAAAAATCCCCTGAAATAGAAGAGGCCGGGGCACGAATTTTCGGAGCCCATATCCAACAAGTCAAGTACGCATAACATTAAGGTTATGTTTACTCTTCAATTTATTGGATTTTTCCTTCAAATCAAAAAAGAAAGGGAATTTACTTTTCTACTCAATCAAACAAGTGTTTCAATTAAATTCCTATATCATCTGCATTAACATTTATTTTCATTTCACCTCTTTCAATTCCTTCAAACCATAGTGCCTTAAGGAAGCAAATCTAGATAATTATGAAGAGATTAGAGATGCCTTTTAATGAGCATTCCTACAAATTATTGAGCCAATGCTTCTACGTTGCAGTATTTTCACCACCTGAGTTCACTTTAATACCCAGCTCTCTTAGATAATTATTTGTCGGAATGCATCCATGCTGACATGTAACTAAATGGTGTCATTATAACTATCAGAAAAAGATGCTGCTTTGGTATTACATTGGTACTGCTTTGTCATTACATTTTTTATGATGAGAATTCCTAACAATATATTCATAATCCTTGCAATAAATAGTATAAAATTCTTGCTAATAGTTCTTCATTTATTGAATTAACTCTAATCAAATTTTTATGTGCCCATATTTTTCAATTCCTATTTGCAGGGTATTTATGGTTACCCCATTGAAATCCAATCTATTTTCTTTATGGCACTGAGATGTGCTTTTTCAATGCTGAAACATGATACAGAGGGAAAAGAGTTTATAGAACGAATAGTGAAACGTTTACATGCTCTAAGTTATCACATGCGGACTTACTTCTGGCTTGACTTTCAACAACTTAACATCATCTACCGTTACAAAACAGAAGAGTATTCTCACACAGCAGTTAACAAGTTCAATGTCATTCCTGATTCTATCCCAGATTGGTTGTTTGATTTCATGCCAACTCGTGGTGGTTACTTTATTGGAAATGTGAGTCCAGCAAGAATGGACTTCAGGTGGTTTGCCCTCGGTAATTTCTTCGCCATCTTATCTTGCCTTGCTACTCCTGAGCAATCTACTGCTATTATGGATCTTATAGAAGAACGTTGGGAGGAGTTGGTTGGTGAGATGCCCTTGAAGATTATTTATCCTGCCATTGAAGCACATGAGTGGCGAATTGTGACAGGTTGCGATCCAAAAAATACCAGATGGAGTTACCACAATGGCGGATCATGGCCAGGTTAGAAAACAATTGATTCCCATTTTCATGATTCTACATTTTGGGAAATTGAATCTCCGATATTATAAATTTCTCTATACCCTAACAATAATGCCTTTGCACTAACTCATTATATATAACTTTTTATCTTTAAAATTGTTGTGCAGTGCTTCTATGGATGTTGACTGCAGCATGCATTAAGACAGGGCGGCCACAGATTGCAAGAAAAGCACTTGATCTTGCAGAGGTCCGACTATTAAAGGATGGCTGGCCAGAGTACTACGATGGAAAGTTAGGACGCTACGTAGGCAAGCAAGCTAGAAAGTTTCAGACTTGGTCCATTGCAGGCTATTTGGTTTCGAAGATGATGCTGGAGGATCCCTCTCATGTGGGGATGGTCGCCCTTGAAGAAGACAAGGCAATGAAGCCAGTCTTGAGGAGGTCTGCCTCATGGACCTGTTAGATTGAAGAAACCGTGTACGCCTCTGCCATTATTTCCTGCTGAAAATTTCATCAAATTATTTCATTCTTTACTTTTCAAATAGGAAAGCTGTGTTGTTTTGGCCCAGCTATTTCATGTACAATACAATTTTTTTTTGGTTATATTGATACTTATTAAATGATAGGGCATTTTTAGGAGAAATAGGGTGATTGGTAACAAAAGACGTAGACAACAAAATGCACCAACAAGAAATAGGTGCCAAACATCATTACAATGACTTGAAATCAGAGTGTTTGGTGTTTTCCAAACAGTTTCTAATCAAATCTACTTTTAAACACTAGGCCCTCTTAAATACTCTCATCATGGCCACAAACACTGAGGAAAGTAGAAATCGTCATATACAAATGGCTGAGATGCTGGGGATCTAATGTTGTACTGAGCCTTCTGGTTCAAGACGGAGCAAATCAGCTCTCCAGAAGAAGTTCATCGAAATTCCAATCCCTCACAAGATCTCTTGTCACAGCACAGCTCCGCACGAGGCGTGGGGCTCCTGCCATGCCCTGGGCATTTGTGATGCTCGAGAGCGGGGCAACCTTTGCATTCCCTAACAGATTGTTGGTCGTCCGGGTCAGGCAGCTCACCATTGCAGTGCAGCGGCCTTCATTGTCTGCACTTGAGACAGAGTAGCTTCTTAAGGAATGTGTTGGGCTGTCTACGCTGCGGCACGCAAGGCACCCCAAACTCATGATTTGCTCAACTCACATGCAATGAACTTAATAAAGGAAATGTCACAAAATTAGAACAAATTAGACGATTAGCTAGCATAAAAGCATCAAAATAATTCATCCTAAAAACAGGTATGAAAGGCTTTTGCAATCATAAACCTAATATAGGAATAACTTTAGAAAGGAACATCAGTTTGAATAAATGAAAATCCTGAAAACAATTTTACTTGAAAGGTGAAGATTTGAAAAAAAGAAAGACACAAACACTGGGCGAATTATTAGGTCCGGTCACCGGACTTAAATCTGCGTCCTAAATCTGCGTCCGGAACCCATGCGCTTTTACTGAGCTTTTGATGTATTTTTGTAAAATGACAGTTAATACACAATTTTAATCGCATATTAGCTGCTTTTTTGTTGAATATTTGCAAAAATAAAGCAAAAGCGCAACAAATATCTCACTCATTGTGTATTTGGTGCCCTTTTGCTGCGCTTTCAAATACTCAGTAAAAGGGCAGCTAATAAAAGCGCATATTAGTTGTCCTTTTGCAAAAATACATCAAAAGCGCAGTAAAAATGCATGAAAAGTGCAAGATTCCGGACGCAGATTTAGGTCCGGTGACCAGACCTAATAATTCGCCCAAACACTGAGGTGTTCTAAATAGGCTAATTTTTTAAAAGGAGATTAATTAGTAATTAAATAAGGAGAAGGAACATTAAAGCATATAATATTTTTCTTCCTTAATTTTAAACATTTTGACAATTTTAGTAACCAAAGAAATAGTTCTATCAAATTACGAAGCACAACACAGGTTAAACAATCAACAATACAATGTCTTGAGATTACTAGCATTGGATCCCAATTTTACATTATTAAGAAGTTAAACCTTAAGGGGAGCATGTAAAGCATAACAAGAGCATTGCATTTCTTTAGAGCTGTTCTGTACCTAATGATTTCAAAGCCATAAACATAGTAAATTCACATTCTATATTCTACCAACTCCCTAATACGTGAGAGCTTTATATTATCCAAGGCACTAGTAATGGATTTGAAGTCAAGGATTCGAATGAGTTGATAGTTGTTTTGTGAATGACTTCCATATGATTATCTTATGTTAAGTCCTAGTTTATGAAAATATAATCATAGCACTTTTGTTTCATTGTAACCGTGTACTTCTCTGCTATGATGCATAGATACTTTTACTCAAAAAGGTATGAAGTGCCCGACAAGTATCAGACATAACAGGCATCCGACACACCTTTGAAATGTGTCAGATATGCCGATGACAGGTCGGATTAAAAAAATATATATTAAAGACAAATTTGACACGTGTCTTAAATATTTTATGATTTTTTAATATATTTCTTTTACTTCAATTTTTATTTATTTAAAAAATAAAAATTAAATTTCTTATTTTCTCTTCATAGCCTCAAACTCTTGCTTAGAAAATATTAAAAATTACTTTTTTTTCCTTTTAGATTTAAATGAGAATTTGTCGCCTTAGATGATTTGGTCACATAAAATGACAACCTTCTAATGACCCGGTTAGGAAAGTAGATGTATCATATTTGACTTATGTTAAGAAAGATAGAGGTAGACCTAAAAAGACTTAGATAGAAAATGTTAGAAATGACATTTTCTTATTAGATTTAAATGAGAATTTAACTCTTAACAAGTCACAATGGAGAAAAATGATTCATGTAGCTGACCATACAGTGGGATAAAGGCTTGATGTTGTTGTTGTTGTTGTTGTAGATTTAAATGAGATTTAACTTTTAATGGGGCATAATGGAGAAAAAAGATTAATGTAGATGACCCTGCATAGTGTTATAAAGGCTTGTTGTTGTTGTCATCATCGTCATATACATAGCTCCATATCAATCGCCCACACTCAATACTTCATTCCCCAAATATTTCCATTTTCATTCCTCTCTGTAGGATCGCGTCTAAGATCTCCCAACAATGTCCGATGTCAATTCAATATCAACATCTGATATCGTCACAAGATAAACATTTCAAAGCCACCTCAAAATCGATGTTTTCTTAACATTGACACTTGATGCCAGCAATTCACCCACAATCACGCCCCGCCCCATCTCGACATCTCATCTTTAATCAATGTATCTCAACATCAACGACCAACGTCGTTTCTACATTAACTATCAATGCTGCCTTAACATTGAAACTCGATGTCTATTGCACAACATCAATGCCCGACTTTCGATAGCAATCTATTCCCCTCTCGATGCTTGACACAGAACATTAATACCCGACTCTCAACATCCTAATATTAATCATTTTAACCACAAATCTTAGTTAAATGATTTATTATTTCTAAATTATTTTTAATATTATATATGGTCATTCAATTTTTATACACTGTTTTTAAGAGATAAAAATTATAATATAGTGTCTAACATGTATTTGTGTCCTATATTTTTAATCATTGATATGTCCCATGTCCATATCATGTTGTTTTTTATGTATGTGCATCATAGCTTCTCTATTGTTGCATTTAAAGTATGGCAAACATGAATCAAATTCTATTAAAAGCTAAGATGCTTCCTTATATAGTATCATGAAATGCCCATCCATCTAGGAATTTGCCAATTTCTTGAAATCAAATCAAATTTCAAGAAAAAAAAAATGAAAACTAAGTGGACTTGATCATGGGACTGCGGACCAATGTGAATAACATAAACAATTTTCATTTTGAGCAACACATTCCAAACCGAGTCTCAAAATTGGCTCAGCTCAACCAATCTAATGCAATTACATGTGCAAGTTGAGTTTTGGTAAAAGAGACTCCATGAGGATTGTTCTACCTGAAAATTTAATCTACACTACACCAACACCAATTGACTCAAGCCTGAATTTTATCTTAAAGACCTCCCTTCCACAAAATGCATCCATCACAAATGTTGCCCAATTCTATAAACAAGTGCAAAGTGACTTTTGGAGGTCTAAATTGTCTCAAATTTTACTAATATGAAAATAGTTTAATAACTGTTTTTGAAAAATTAGTAATTGATAAAATCATATTCTAAACAACTTGATTTCTTCTTCTTCACCAATAACGTGTGGATAGACCAAAAGCATGAAGCTCCCGCCAAGGGGAGTTTCAATAGGTGCTGATGTTTAGACTATTAATGTGATATCAACCTTGATGTGCAAATAAGAATATGGTAGAATCAAATTGTATCTAACCAGATCCCACAGGATATAATCTTTATTGACACAAACTATATTGAGAGACGAAATGATCCCTTAGTAGTAAAATGGATGGTGAGGACAAGTATACTCGTGTTTCATTCTGACATCACAGGGAAAAAAGGAACCCAGCTACCATCGCAATTGGAGACAGCGTGGTCCAGGAGTTACCACTCAGCATCCTGGAAGGTATTAGTAGTATGTAATGGGGTGTTAATGACTAAAATTAGGGTGTTATCATTTCATAATGCTGTAAACTGACTCTTTTGAATTAGTGTTTTAATATTGGTGAGACTAATGGTAGAAATAACTGTGATATTGATGAGGTGAAGTTGGGTTATTTAGTGTATCTTTGTGCTCTTAAGAAACACTCCATATTATTAGGATTTGAAAGAAGAATTCAAGTTGGCAAACTAGGTGAAAAGGCTTATGATTGCATCATTGAGCCAAGGGTATAACATCAATCACTCTGGTTCTGATTAGATGCCCCCGGAACTAAAGATGCATATTCATCTACTATCACAGTTAGTTCTAAACAGAAGCTACACCGGAAAATTAGTTTGGCAGAGCAATTAAAAATGGTTATTAAGTCAGTTCCTTAGATGATTTAGCACTATGTAAAAAAGCAAATCTATAGAAAATTAAAATTTAGCAAAACTATTTTCGACAAGCACAATGAGTCATTCAAACACCTTTTAATTTACCAGCTATTGATGAACAGATACAGGACCATGACAATTAGCAAAATGGTAGCATAAAGCTACAATTTCATCATCAGCAGCTTATCCTAACTATTTAGGGATAGCTTTTGAAATTACCATCTTTCATTCATTCCTAGTAAGTGTTGCATGGGGCATCATCTTCATTATTTACACATTTTCCTTCCTAATCTTCCACATTAATTGTGCACATCAGTTTTACTTCTACATCTTATATTCATTATTGTACATGCCCACATACTAACAATCTATTTTACATCACCAAATCTTCAATAGATGCCGCGCCCATTATCTCTCCAGTTTCTCAATCATGCATCTTGTGATGAAAATTTAAAAGTTCAGATTCATCAGAAGCATGAAAAGTCAGCTTTAAAAGGAGCAAGTGTAATTTACATTGTACTTTCTAATTTTCTTTTAGTTCTAATTAAGCATACCTATGATATTGATCCCATTAATAATGGGTTACGTTCTCCAATATTATAACTTCTCGCTTTATATTTGGTTAACTATTGCGAGGTTATCAATTCAATCGCTACTTGAGTAGCCTTGATTTTAGTTCTTAAGGTTTTCTATCTGTATATTACTTCATACAGTTTCCTAATAATATTTATTATGGTCTTTTGCTTAATATGGCTGATAGCTAGAGTCCTGAGATCTATATAGGAAGCCAATGATTGCTACGCTTCTGAATCAATACAAGAAGTTACTAATTGTAACAGTCCTGTAATATATGGTGGTTGATAATTTCTATAGTCCCAGTATCACTAGTTACTATAGCAATCGGGACCACCTCGTGTTTTTTCCATTTGCTCAAGTGGTGCCGGAATTAGAATTTGTAGTGTCCGACTGGATCTTAGGGATTTTGAGGAATTTTTTATTTTTGGTCCTTTGAGGCTATCCATACAGAGCCCATAAGCCATGCAGAAATTATTGTGAGCATTAAGTAATAAAATAAAATTATATTTTTTCATCAAATCTTTTTGTGTGCTGATAAAATGCGTGTTATTCAAATGCTTCGCATGTCTTGATCACTACCAAGGGCGGGCCTCCTATAGATATTAGGACCAAATTTTTCTTTTGGTGATTTCTATCATTATCTTTTGCTATTCATATTTTTAGTGGATGGCGTATGTGTATAATTAAAATTTTATCAAATGCTGATTGCTAGAGTCCTGAGATCAATATAGGAAGGCAATGATTGCTACGCTTCTGAATCAATACAAGAAGTTACTAATTGTAACAGTCCTGTAATATGTGGTGGTTGATAATTTCTATAGTTACAGGATCACTAGAAACTATAGCAATCGGGACCTCCTCGTGTTTTTGCCATTTGCTCAAGTGCTTCCGAATTAGAACTTGGTAGTGTCCAACTGGATCTTAGGGATTTTGAGGAATTTTTTATTTTTGGTCCTTTGAGGCTATCCATACAGAGCCCATAAGCCATGCAGAAATTATTTTTTCATCAATTCTTTCTTGTGTACTGATAAAATGCGTGTTATTCAAATGCTTCGCATGTCTTGACCACTACTAAGGGCGGGCCTCCTATAGATATTAGGGCTAAATTTTTCTTTTGTTGATTTCTATCATTATCTTTGCTATTAATTTTTTTAGTGGATGGCGTATGTGTATAGTTAAAATTTTATCAAATGTGATATTTCGAGTACCTTTTTGCATGAATCTTGATTTTTGCTAAATATTTATATATTTTTATTATTTTTCTTGCATAATTTTATATTTTGATGACTAATAAATTATTGTTTAAAATGAAAGAAATATGTTTATCATTTTTATATAAAAATTGACTACTCACTAAAGCTGGCAGTTGACGACCTGTGAATTATGGGTTTTTTTTTTTTTTTTTTTTTTTTTTTTTTTTTTTTTTTTTTGTGCTTTAATTATGTATCTCATCTTAAGATTAAGTTCTAGACCAGTAATTGTCATATATTAAATCAATATCAGAAAACGTCACTCAACAGTGGTGCGAATTATCAGGGTCAATCAAAAGATCACCTCGGACAAAACCAAATAAAATAATTACTAAAAGCATGACCAAAAAAGCTAAGGCATGAGCCAAGTTACAATTGATTTTAGCACTTTGGAAGTAATCAAATCTGCACACAAGAATTGCATAATGAATCAAGCCTTACTGAAGAGCTTATTCACAATACTATTCGAAGCTGAGAAACTCGCCATGAAAATCATGTAGATGCATCTACTTTTGATGGGAGAATAGATCTTATAGCTTTTCTGAATTGGATGCAACAAAAACAACAACAGTAACAACAACAACAAGCCTTTATGCCACTACATGGGGTCAAATAAATGAATTATTTTTCTCCATTATGTCCTATTAAGAGTCAAATTCTCATTGAAATCTAATAATAAAATATCATTTCTAATACTTTATAACCAAATCTTTTTACATCTATCTCTACCTTTCATCATATAGGATAGATCTAATACATCTACTCTCTTAACTAGGTCATTGGAAGGCTAAAATTTTATGTGACCAAACCATCTAAGGCGACTCTCTAATCTTATCTACTACTGAAGCTGCTTCAAACTTTTTCATGTATATACTTGTTTCGTAGTATGTCTGTAACTATAAACCACTCATCCACCTAAGCATCCTCATCTCTGTAACACTTAATTTTATGTTTCTCTTTTAATGTCCAACATATTGCATCATAAAGCATTTCAAATCTCACCACCATCTTATATAATTTTTGCTTAAATTTGATGGATACTTTTCTATAACACAAAAAGCCTGATGCATTTCTCCACTTCAACCATCCCACTTGAGTTTTACTAATAATATCCTTATCTATTTCACCATCACTTTGAACAATAGACTCATGATATCTAAAACATATACTCATTTTAGTGACTTGATCGCCCAAAGTTACAATCCCCCACTAGATCTATTACTATTGAAATTACACATCATGTATTCAGTTTTAGATTTATTCAAACGAAAACCTTTACTCTAAGGCTAACTTTTATAATTTAAGCTTTCCTTTAACTCCCTCACTAGTCTTGTCAGTTAGAAGAATATCATCAACAAAAAGTATACACCAACATGCATCATCTTACAAATGTCAAGTAAGAACATCCATGACTAAAGCAAACCATTGATGTAATTCAATTGAAATCGAAAAAAACTTGATCAAATCACCTTGTGTTTGGACACAAGTAATAGCTCCTAAATAAATACTCTTAATGACTTGAATATAAGCATTATTAACTCTTTTCTTTTCAAGAACTCTCCAGAGCACTCCTCTTGAAACTTTATCATATGCCCTCCCAATAAATTTATATCTTAGATAGCATACTTACCAGGCATGAATCTAAATTGATTTTGAGAAACCTTAGTATCAAATTGTAACTTATGCTCAATTACTTTGAATTGGATGATAGATAAAAATAATTTCTT
This sequence comes from Dendrobium catenatum, assembly GCF_001605985.2. Taxonomy (NCBI): domain Eukaryota; kingdom Viridiplantae; phylum Streptophyta; class Magnoliopsida; order Asparagales; family Orchidaceae; genus Dendrobium; species Dendrobium catenatum. The sequence goes on along the minus strand of NW_021319551.1, from coordinate 1,018,809 downwards.
TGATTGACAAATAATGTTGAAGTAAAAAGGTTGTTAAACTTACTACAGAGTAAAAATATACTAGATAAGTGTAGAAAGACAAAAGGAAAAATTGTGGTTTCAATTAGAACTAATTACTACATGGGCTGCATTGAAATTGTTGTCAAAAGAAAAGTACTTGCAGTTATCTATTGAGATCGATTGCTCGACTCATAAAACAAGCAACAAGGGTTGTAACTTAATACATGACAAAGTTTGAAGAATTGTTGTTACATTTTGAAATTAAGAAGTATTTAAAAAGAACACTTTATAGGTTTAGAATTATTATAAATTCTAAATATAAAAAGTGATAACAACATATAACAAACTAAAATTTTGTGTCTGAAGATAGCTATACTAGCATCAACAAATCGAAAGTAAAGTTCGTAGTTACTAGATCAATATCTAAACTTTTTTACTATGGCTTGTTTGGGATGCCACCAAATGCGCCATCATGAGAGTGATTAACCAGGTAGAAGCATGCATATTAATATTCGAGAAAAGTTAACAAGGATGATAAATAAGATGTTCATGAATTCAACAAGGAAAATAGTGATTCTAAACATGTTTATATTAAGAAATCTTTGAATGTTGTGTAATGCATTATTGCCACTTTAGGTTGAAATAAATTGTAATAGAATTTCAATCTTTCATGTGTACATTAAGGGTGGTGAAAAACTTTGTAAACTGAATATTAATTGTAAAATGAATGTTGTTGTCAAGTTAGATCTAGAATATGACTTAAAAATTGAACTGCACCCACATCTTACAATGTATAGCTTGGCTAGATATAACTACAATTTTTTGTAACTCGAAAATGTGTGATTTCCATTCAACTTGCTACCTAAAACAATACAATTTGGTGTGACATCTTCTACACGGATGCTTAGGCAGACCTTGATTATATGATTTAAATGTGCGCATTTTGGAAAGTCCAATACATATGCATTTAAGATCAACAATAGGAGGATAGTTCTGAAACCTTCCAAACCTAAAAATTCTCCCGCTTAAAAAAAAAATCAAATGTTATTAGAACTAAAGAAACACTTTCATATCTTGACTCAACATGCTTTTAAAAAGGAGACTTAGTTGAAGGAGTAATTTATGCCTTAATAGTTGTCAAATTGAACTGAAATATAATAGGAAGTACATGAATGTATAGGGATGTTAATCAATTGTTATATGAATTTAAGGAACTATGCCTTAATGAACTATGAATTTCCACCACTTATGAATGTACAACATATGAATTCATTTTTGGATCACCATTACCTAATTTACAATATTTTAGAATGAATCCTACCAAACATATTGAACTTAAAAAACAAGTAGATGAATTGCTTAGGAAAGGTTATATTGGGGAAAATATGAGTTCGAGTGTTGTGACTACATTACTTACACTTATAAAGGACTGAGAGTAAAAAATTATGTGTGTATAGTCCGATTAATATAATAATTATCAAATATCAATTCCCCATAATAGAACTAGATGATACACTAGCTATATGATAATTGGGGCAATGATTTTCTCAAAAATTAACGAGTAATGGCATTAAGTAATGGTGAGAGAAGGGGTGGATAGAACAATGCTTTTAAGACAAAGATCGTTAGTATAAATGATTATTGATATCTTTTATATTAACAAATTCCTCAAGTATTTTCATGAGAAACTTGAACCACATTCAACAACCTTTATATGAATTTTTATTGTATACTTTGACAACAATCTAATTTACAACAAAGCTAGAGAGAAGAACATCTAGTACATCTTAGGAAAGACTTCAGAAATTTGCAAATTGATAAATTGTATCCAAATTTGATAAGTGTCATATTTTTTAGATTTGAAAGTCCAATGAATTATTTGTTAACCTTGATAAGGTTAATGTGCTTAAAGGATGGCCAATACTAACCAAAATTCATGATTTTCCAAGTTTTTATGATCTAGCTATATTATATCAAAGATTCACCTAGAGATTTAGTACTACAACAACAACATCATCAAACCTTTATCCCAGTACATAAGGTCGGCTACATGAATCCTTTTTCTCCATTGTGACCTATTAAGAGTCAAAATCTCATTTAAATCTAATAAATAAATGTCATTTCTAATATTTTCTAACTAAGTTTTTTTTTAAGGTTTACCTCTACCTTTTTTTAACATAGACCAAATCTAATACATCTACTCTACTAACAGGGTCGTCAGAAGGCCGCAGTTCATCTACTTTGCTAACAGGGTCATCAGAAGGTTGTCGTTTTACATAACCAAACCTTCTAAGACGACTCTCTCTAATCTATGCTCATTTCAGCTAGAGATTTAGTAACGGCACAATTTTTTATTGAGTTAAGCTTGACAATCAATAGCTTACTTCAGTGAGAAGCTGACGAAGCCAAACAAAAATACTCTAATTATAACAAATAATTTTTTTGTTATTATATAATCGCTTTGATATTAGAGGCATTAGTTGTTGCCCAAGGGATGTGACTACATTTGAATCATCTGGCATTAAAATACTTACACTGCTGAAAATGTATGGCATAAGCATGTTAAATAAATTCAATTCTATAGGAATACACATTTTTGCTAAAATATTGCATGGACATATAGGATTATTGTAATCTTACACACAATGTAACTAAAGTGACCGATTTCGATAACATTAAAAATGATTATGCCAACTATGAGGACTTTAATGATATATATTAATTTAACTGTTAGACCAGCCGGTCCACGCGGGACTAGCCCAGGCGCGAATGAGGCGGAATTTCTCCACCTCCTGTTTTAGCTGCACGAGCCGCAAGATCCACGGGAGCCAATTTGGAAGGATTTTTAGGGAATTATGAGGGAAATTTGAATGTAGGGACAGTTTAGATATTTCCTTTTGAATGGTATGCATTAAATATCTTGTTTTCCTGGGGTTAGGGCATCTTGAATTTGGCAAATTTTGGGATCTCTTAGGTTTAGGTTTTGGGCTCTAGATTCGTCTAGAGATTGGGAAAGATTGATTCTCCTCTCGAACAAAGGATCACTTGTATCTTGTTGTTTTCTTCCGATCTATTTGATTCTTGCAATAAAATTACTATTTTTTTAGTTTTCTTTTGGAATTTTGAAGAGTTTCTCGCTAATTTTCTAAAATTGATAAGATTTATTTGAAATCTTCAAGTGTTTCCTATCAAATTGGTATCAGAGCAAGTCTTGGGATCATCATGGGTTGATAGTCTTGGGATCATCAGGGGTTGATTTCCTGTAATTTTAGCAGCAAATTTTCATCTGAGGAAGGAACGTCTGCTGATTTTTGGAGCGAAATCAAACATTTTTTTTGGCGACCAAGAAGGTAGATGCGCTGGAGAAACGTTTGGAAGAGGAGATGAATCAGATAAAGACGGCGGTGGAGGACAGAATTTTCTCCATGGAAGGGCAAGTAGCTAATTTACGAGATATCATGAAGAAGATGTTGGAAATCCACAACTAATTGGCAGCTTCATTGGAGAAAGGACTAGAATGAAAGAATACGAATTCTAAATTTCGTAAGGACAAAGATGAGGTGGAAATCGTAGAGGGAGAAGGGATAATACCCCATCTGGAGCCTTTCCAGAGAGAGGATAGAGGAGGTAGGCTTGGGGAAAGGCATGGGTATGGAGGGCAGGAGCAAATGGGTGCTGATTGGGAATGTCGGGAGGAATATTATGGCCGTCGAGGGGCAGAATTTGAAGAAAGGAGAGGGGAATTTGAAGGGGGTTTGGGTTATGAAAGGGCAAGGGAAGACCGGGAGACGTGGGGAGGACCAAGCACTTGGGAGAGGGGAAGCTATGGAGGAATAAGGGGAAACGGGGGAGATCACAAGGTGAGGAAGCTGAAGATACCTATATTTAAGATTGATAGGTATTTGGTCGTCAATGGGTTAACGGAAGAGGAGAAATTGGCAGCAGCAAGCCTATGTCTAAAGGGGAATGCATTATCATGGTACCAATGACGAGACCAGAGGAGGCCTATAAGGAGCTGGAGAGCATTCAAAGATTGTTTATTAGAACGTTTCCAAAATGACGGGGGATGAGACTTCCATGAGAAGTTTTTCGCACTGGTGCGGGATGGAATAGTGGCAGACTATCGGGAGCAGTTCAAACACCTGACCAGTCATAGTCTGCTTTGGGGGGGGGGGGGACTTCATGAAGGGGCTTAAGGCAAAAATCCAAGCGGCAATGAAAGTCATGATGCCTTGTGAGTTGGTAGAGGCTATGAAATTGGCCCAATTGGTGGAAAATCAAAAGAATCTAGAGAGGAGAGCCAAGAGTGGCAGCTCAGGAGGCACTTACAAGATGATGACTACTCATTTAGCACCCAGGGGTCCGACATCAGGAGAATTTCATGAGACCGCCAAGGAGAAGCCAGTAAAAGGAGGAAGTGGGGAAAATTTTAAGAGGCTAATAGAGAAGGAGATACAGGAGAAGAGGAAAAAGTGGTTATATTTCTAGTGTGATAAGAAGTATACTCCAGGGTACAGGTGTAGCGATCGAACTCTTCAGGTTCTCACCGTCTGTGATGACGAGAAAACTGAGGGAGGTGAGAGAGAGATGGATGACAAGCTGCATCTGGATGTGGTGGAAGTCCCCCTGAATTCAGTTGTAGGATTCACTTCGAATCATACGATGAAGGTGAAGGGGAAAATAACAAGCATGGAGATGGTAGTATTGATTGATAGTGGGGCTACCCATAATTTCATTTCCACTCAGGTCGTCAATCAACTAAGAGTGAAATTGGTGGACACCAGTTATTATGGGGTGATGATGGGTACATGGAAGGTGGAGAAAGGCTATGGGATCTGTAGAGGAGTGATGTTGACCATCCAGGGGATTCAGGTAAGGGAGAATTTTCTCCCACTAGAGTTAGGAAGTACTGATATCATCATGGGGATGAAGTGGATGCAAATCTTGGGGGAAACCAAGGATAATTGGGGAGCACTCACGATAGAATAAAGGGTGGATGGGAGACAGGTGGTTATAAGGGGAGATGCAGAGCTATCCAAAGCCATGGACCATGATAACACTTAAGACCATGGTTAGGAGCATATAAGAGGTGGGAGAAGATTATCTGGTGGGACTACATAAGCTGGATGTGATCAGGATAAAGGAGGGAGGGATGTTTCTCTTTCAGTGCAGCCCTTGATTCAACAATTTGGTGAGGTTTTTTGGCCATCTCAAGGATGGCCACCTCCACGAGAACATGAGCATATCTCCACCTTGAGGACAAGGTGGATCTTTGGAAGGGGAGTATTGTTAGACCGATCCAGCAGGTCCACGTGGGAGTGTCCCAGGTGCGAATGAGGAGAAACTTCTCCATCTCCTGCTCTAGCCGCACGAGCCGCAAGATCCACGGAAGCAAATTTGGAAGGATTTTTTAGGGAGTTAGGAGGGAAATTTGAATATAGGGACTGTTAGAGATTTCCTTTTAAATGGTAGCATTAAATATCTTGTTTTCCTAGGGTTAGGGCATCTTGAATTTAGCCGATTTTGGGATCTCTTAGGTTTAGGTTTTGGGCTCTAGATTCTTCTAGAGATTTGGAGAGGTCGATCATCCTCTCGAATAGAGGATCACTTCTATCTTGTTGTTTTCTTCCGATCTATTTGATTCTTGCAATAAAATTACTATTTTTCTAGTTTTCTTTTGTAGTTTTGAAGAGTTTCTTGCTGATTTTTTGAAATTGATAGGATTTGCTTGAAATCTTCAAGTGTTTTCTATCATTAACTTGATATCTCACCTTTGCTTAGTAAGAATTTCATGATTACAAATGGCTTTCTTTTTATGGAAAATCAACTTTGCATGCCTGATTCACTTTACAAGATTTTCTTATCTTAGACATATGCTGGTGGTGTTGTACGACATTTTGATTGAGATAAAATTATGCCCATTATTGAGGATAAGTATTAGTGGTGTAGCCTAGAACATGAAGTTGCATATCAGAATGCAGAATGTGCAAAAGGTTCAAGGAAAAGAATGGGCTTTGCACGCTATTACCTATTCCATATAAACATTGTGAAAATATCAGCAAAGACTTTGTTCTAGGATTACCACAAACATTAAAACAAAATATGATTCTACTTTGCAACAGTTGATCGTTTTTAAAAAACGGTTCATTTCATTCCATTTTGAAATTTCAAATGCATTTCACATAGAAAAATTATACATTAATGAAGTGATTAAACTGCATGGATTACGTAAAACTATTGTGTTTGATAGACACGTTAAGTTCATGAGCTACTCTTGAAAAACCATATGGAAGAAAGTGCAAACCCAATTAAAGTTTTCAACTATTTATAACCCCCAAGTTAATAGGAGTTTGGGGATCTATTACAGAATATAATTAAAGAACATGAATCTGGTTAGAATTTAATACGAGTCAATGACTGAATTGGCATATAATTCTTTTGTTAATAGGTCTACAAGTATTAATCCATTTGAAATTGTCATAGGATACATTTTTGAAAACAAATAGATATTGTTGAACTTCCTGCTGAATCTAGACCTAATCAATTTGCACAATGATTGGTGGCATATGCATGCTCTACATGAAGATATTTGTAGAAAATCAACTGATAATAATAATTATTATAAGTTTAATAACGCAAACAAAAGTCAAGCTATGTGATAACATAATGGTGCATCTAATGCTAAAATAATTCCTTAAAGGGAATTTAAGAAATTAACAACAAGAAAGGTCAGCCCATATAAAATCTTGCACCGCATTGGACAAATGATTATAAACTATATATCCCTGGAAGCACTAATATTAGTTCAAACTTCAACACATCTGATTTAACATATTTCATCAATATATATCTGCATTGCTACTTTATATCCAACACTATATCAGACAAGTCTACTAGCTTTGTTCTTGAAGCTACCATAGAAGATGGGATTAGCATGGCATATCTTCATATGACTCACGGATTACTCAACAAGAAGCATAACAGTTCTGCCCATACTTGAACACATGCTTAATTTGTCCAGAATAATTTTTTTAACCAAGCAGAATTAATGAGAATTTGAAATTATATACTCTGCATAATCACATAAGATAAAAATTCAGAAGAGGAGTAATTTGCATTGTCTTTCTTTCAGTTTGCATTGCTTTTTTTTTCTTTTTTTTTTATTTTCATTGTATGTTAAAGTATGCCTATGATGTTGATCCGATTGAGATGAATTGTGTTATCTAATATTCTAACTTCCTCTTATGCTTGATTAATTGTTGTGAGCATCCCAATTTAATTAGCATATTGACTAGTCTTAATTTTAGCTTTTTAAGGGTTCTTTCTATATATTGCGTCCTACATTTTCTTTTTATTATTCCTGTCATATGGTTGGTTTTTACTTCTGCTGATTGTTGCAACCTTGGAATCAATAAAAAAGTTGTTGATTGTTAAAGTCCTGAAGCCATATATTGTATTTGCTAATTGCTACTGTTCTAGGATCGATGATTGCTATAACAACAAGGGTCACCTCATAATTTCTCTTGTATGGATGTATACATATGGAAATTATGAAAAGTATAATTGATTCCTATTGTTAAGTGCCGGTAGACTTGGAGCATACAATTTTTTATTGGATCTTAGGGGATTCTGAAGATTTTATTTTGATTCCCTTATTGGCTATTATAGGACCCCTGAGGTATGTAAAAAATTATTGAACACTAAGTATTAAAATAAAGTTTAAATTTTTCTTCAATTATTATGTGTGTGCTAGTTGGAAGTATATTTTTCGAGCTCTTCACAAGCCTTGAGACGAGTCTCCTTGTAATATTGTGAGATCTAGACCTTTCTTTTGAGTAATTTATATCACTGTTCTTGCTACAAATTTATTTATTGGTCAGTGTGTATGCGTTATTAAAATTTTATCAAGTACAATACATCTAGGATTCCTTTCATAGCGCAAATCTTATCATTATTGAAACATTATATTCCCACTATTATTTATGAAATTTCAGATTTGGTGAACATTAAAAATTCAAAAACCTATTCACTGTTTTTACAACAAAAGTGAATAATTTTTGTTAAAAATGAGAGTTTGTAACCCGCAGATTGTGATTTTTTTGCATTTTTATTATTCATCTCATACTAAGTTGTATTAAAAAATCTTAGATCCTCATACATCCTACATCTCCTTGACTCTTTATAATATTCTCTTTTTATATAGAATTCACAAGCACTTTTCCATTTTCATTACCCAACCATTTGAGAAGTGATATACTCATGTATTCTTCATTTTTTTTTACAATAAATCCAATATACTTCAATCTATCACATATAAGTATCTCTTAATCTTCTACCAATATTGATGAGCAACTTTTGATATCATATAAACTAAATTTTCACATCAAATGCTCATACTTTTATATCATATAAGCTAAAATAAATCCAACATACTTAAATCTGTCAAATATGAGTATCTCTTAATCTTCTACCAATATTGATGAGTAACTTTTAATACCATATAAACTAAAATTTCACATCAAATGCTCATAATCCTCGCCTTTCTCCCCCTTTCACTCCTACCCAAATTACCAAAATCCTTGACTTCAAAGTGAGGAAGTTGCGATCGGAGGTAGCTGAATAAGGCATCCATGGGAACATTGGCCAGTGAAGGAGAGAGGAGTAAGGATATAGGAGGTATGTGAGAGTTTGTGTCCAAACTGCAATAGGGAGATTGTGCCAAACATGTAAGTGGCTAAATCTGCTAAATCCGTCAAATTAAAGGATATGTGATTCCCAGCAAAATGGATGTGAAACAGGATTTAGAAAAAAGTAGTAGGATTTATTTTGATTGTTTGAACCATTTGGCAGGATGTACCGTAAATCTTGCTTAAATCTTACATAAATCCAGCTACCAAACAGACCATTAGGGCACTATACTATTGCCCTTAACAGTTTATGTGCAGTAAATAATTAAAGAAGACTTTAAATCTCCCTTCAGTTTTTTTTTTTTTCCTGATCCTAGTCACATTCAAACACATCAATATCCTACATCACCAAATCCCCGAACAATGTGCATTAACAGAAATGCCATCATAAAGCAGAATACAAATTCATCAAACAAGACCCGCTTATCGCCCTAATCAACTGCATCCAGATCTGATACCTCAAGAAACAAAAAAAAAAGGCCACAAACAGAAGAAATCTAGTTTCTGATTAAATCCCAACCTTATCAATCTTAAGAACCAAGAAACATAGAATCTTTAAACCCACTGAACGTATTCCATGCAGTTCCAACAAAATAATCGAAACCTAGAACCAAAGATAAGATAAAAGAAAGGCTGAAAACAAACATATCGAAAGCTGACCTGTTTTAGGACTGACGAACCGGCCTCGATTTGGTAAAGTGGTCGGTGGCGGGTGATCTGATGAAGGTGGACTCGTCAACTTTATAGATAAGAGAGATCTTATTAGCAGATTAGCAGAGGACGGGTAATCAACGGGGACCTCGAATCACACGAGGAAGCAGAAGATGGCCACACCGGCGATTGTGTAGCCGTCCCTGTTTCCAGCGCCACATGGTTTCAACTGCAGCGTACTTGCTGCCCGAAGTGTGGGCCCGACCGGTTGAATCATTCCAGCGGTTAAAGTTTAATAACTATATATATATATATATATAATTTAATTATTTGCTTTGGAAGAAAGCCCATTTGGTTTAGAGATAGAATGTGAAAGTCATACATGAAAAAATTAAAGTATCTCTAGTAAGAGAAATATTAGAGAAAGTCTTCTGAGATGATTTGATTATATAAAATATTGGCCTTCTGATAATTCTGTTCGAAGAATAAGATTTATTTGGGATAATTTTTTTGTTGTTTTCAAAAATAACTTTTTGGTATTAAAATTTTTTTTAATAAAACATTATTTTAGAAGTCATTAAAAAAGTTATTCCAAACAAAACATAATGCAATAGATCCAATCAATATTAAGAAAGGTAGAAATCGACATAAAAAGATTTAATTATAAAATGTTAAAAATTAACTACTTTATATTAGATTTTAAATAAAAATTTAACTCTTAATGTGATATATTGAAGAAAAAGAATTCATGTGATATGCCTCATATTTTGGAGAAATTATTCAGTGCGTACACCAAATGGTTCGGAGACCAACCAAAATACTTCACGTCACTCGATACACAGCGGTATTGAGCACCAATACAAAGCAAAAAATAAGTGAAGTGGTGCATTCTTTTTTGGTCTCTGAACGCCACCCAGTGTCCGCACAGAGTAATTTTTCTATATATTGGGATATTCTGTTGTTGTTGCTCCTGCTTTGGAAGAAAGTCCATTTGGTACAAAATTGGAAAAAATAAGCATAAATTTTAACCGGATAATTTGTAATGGGTCAAGTTCAAGAAAATGGGCAAATATTTGAAATACCCAAATATTTGTTAGTTGCTCTAAACCTGGCCCACAAACAACTCGAACTGACTCAAAAACTCATTTTAATTAAAAAAATATTTGTATTAGTCTATTAATCATAAATTTTACATTAATTGATAAAAATAAGATGATTATACTAATAAATAAAACAAAATATGAAAAAAAAAAAAACATGTTAATTTGATCAAACTTAGGTTGATGAGTCAACCTGAACTCTGCCCATTTAATAAATTGTTCAAAATACTTGACTTGAATCCAACCTGCTTATCAAATGGGTCAAACTGAGCCCAAATATTTTGGAGTTGAATAGGGTTGGCCAGCCCGATCATTTTTTGGCACTCCTAATCATTTTTTGCTTTTTCTTAGAAAATACAAAATATTTTTGTATTTCTAATGAAAATATGAAATCCTTTTGCATTTCTGAGAATATAAATTTGTTTTACATTTTCATTAGAAAACAAAAAAAAATTATTTACTCTTCCTTAAATTAAATTTAAATTGATTTTCTTTTACATAATTATAGTTAATATTTGCTTCTTTCTAAAAATTTGACATAAATAAATTGCTTAAGAATATCTTAAACATAATTTGTGATTTGTGAGGATAAACTTAATTTGTTGATTTGGATTTGTTGGTGGGCTATTAGATTGCTGATGTGAGGCTAGTTAAGGGTGTGAATGAGTCGAGCCAAGCTCGAGTCATATCTAATTGGAGCTTGGCTCGTCAACCAAATCATAAGTTCAAGCACAATTTTGACCCGTAGTGGTAAAAATGGGCTCTCGAGCAGCTCATGAGAAGGAACAATTATTACGTCCTCTGACCGGACGTAGAGCTACATTCGACCGTCAATAACATGTCGCCACGTGCTCTTACTATTTACCGCGCGACCCGACTACTTGACATAAACTGGAACCTGGGAATGTTATGTTCGCGTATTGCGAGGTATTACTCGGTATTTGCTCGGCATTGCTCGGTATTGCTAGGTATTGCATGACAATAACGAGAAATACCGCTCTGTGAAGACCAATACCGAGCAAATACCAAGTTTTACCGAGTTGTACTAAAACTCGGTACAACTCGGTATTACTTAGTATTTGCTAGGTATTGCATGGCAATAACGAGAAATATCGCTCTGTGAAGATCAATACCGAGCAAATACCGAGTAATACCGAGTTGTACAAAAACTCGGTACAACTCGGTATTACTCGGTATTTGCTCGATATTAATTATTGCCAAGCAAAATCGACCTATACCTAGCAATATCTAGTAAAATCGAGAAATAACCAGCCATCCTGGGTTCGTTCCGGGTCGGATTGTCGGCCGAATGTAGAGCTACGTCATGTGACCGGACCAAATAAAAGTTCCATGAGAAGGCGGCTTTACTGGAAGGTCGCGTGTGTTGGAGAAGAAGAAAAAGACACATCTCTTTGATTTGCATTTTTTTTTTTTTTTTTGTCTATGAAATCGAGAGAGTTTTCTCTTTTTTGCTACACTTGATCTTAGCCAAAAGGCCGAGAAAGATTTTTGTCTTTTACTTATTTTTTTCTGCAATTTCATTAATGTAAGGGGTAGGGCATTAGCTGAGCTTGAGAACTGCTACAGCAAGGCAGTTTTTTGCCTTTTTTTTTTTTTTTTTTCAAATTCAAGCTGTACCAATAGCTTTTGTTAAGAGAAAAAAAGCTTTAGCTAATTAAAGAAAAAACTATTATTAAGTGGAAGATAGCGAGCTCGCAAATCGAGCCTCATGAAGCTCGAACTTGATGAGCTTGAGTTTTAACTCAAGCTTGAGCTCACGGCTCGATAAGCTCAGCTCGTGAGCGTGAGTTTATTATCGAGTCAAACTCGAGCCGGCTCGGCTAAGTTACACCCATAAGCTGAAATTTGAACCAACAAAAAAAAATTGCTTATAAAGTTGGTTAAATTACAAAGAAAGTGCTCCAGAATCTTCAAGGCTTTATATTGGTGGAGCCTGGAGCAAGAATAAATTAAAAAATCTGGGAGCTAATCTGAAATTGCTACTGTTCTAAGACGATCTAATTGGATTCTGTATGTGGTTTCTCCCTCAGGGGAAGAGGTAGAAGAAGACTCGGACTATCCAGCAAATTTTTACTCATTTCTTCAAAACAAGTGGAGGGATCGTGAAGCTGTGTTGTTTAATCGGCCTTCATTTGAGGATTCCCATCTAATTGAGCTGGACATTGCTCGAAAGCTCCACGGAGATGAAAATTATTAGGTCCGGACAAATAGGTCTGGATATCCAATTAAAATTTGCGGCGTGATCTGCGCTTTGACTACATTTTTTGACTGCGCTTTACCTGCACTTTACATGCGCTTTAAATATGCTTTACCTGTGCTTTTGACGCGCTTGACTTAAAATTCTGCAGACACGTGTTCATTTCACATATTAATATTTTATTAGACAATGGATGTATCTCTACGTCCGTTGTCTGGACCTAATAATTTTCCCCAGGAAGAGGTCTTAGCTATTGAAATCAAAGATGTCGTTAGCTCTATCGGGTCAAGCGGAGCACCTCGATTGGATGGGATTACGACTTTTTCAAGCATTTCTGAGTAATTGTATTATTTTTGGGGATATTTAAGTTTATTAAGGCAAATTCATATACATATCACATAGGTAAAATTCGAATCCAATATCTGACAGACAAATCTCTCAACCAATAGACAAAAATGAGCAGCATATTTCTGACAAATTGTCGGGTTTTAATTCGATTCTTTGTTACTGGTAGAATGTCACGATCAAGGTCGCTTTAGTTGTCCTTATCCCTAAGATGGCTTCAGTAGGTTCTCCCTACAAATTTAGACTAATTTGCCTTTGTCAATAATGGTTCTTACCTCTTGTTTTTCATATGTTTCGCAATAGTTACTCAACCACTCCAACTTTTGTGGTGAAAATGCTTCAGTTAATTTAGGCTCTACTTATGATTTTGTTTAATTAATTAGTACTATATTTTGGCTGTTTTATTTAGAAATTATTTCACTTCATGTATTTCTTTATGAGATTTTTTCACTTCATGTGTGGAGATTGGAATTTTTTATTGTGGTTATTCTATTGTGTAATTACTCATGAATGTAGATTTATATGTGCATATTTAAATTAAATTATTTCATTATAGTTTATGTGATGATTTTCATTACAAATGAAATTGTGTTCTTTATAAATTAGGCTAATTTAGTTGTGATTAAAATTATTTACCATCACATATGTGAAATATAGTATTGCATCATCATATCTTATCGACGGAGATTTTTTTTCATTTTAGGAGAACTTGGTGTTTGATCTAAAAATTATATAGCTTGTATGGTTGAGCATATGATTATTAATATGAAGCTTAATAATTTTATCACTCGCTCACTCAATCTACACCTTTTGATTGTAGCTAGATGTTGTACTTATAAAATTTCTATAAATGAGCACTGATGGGGGTGTTTGATGTGATAAGATAATGTTGAGCTAATTTAAAACTCATTGTATTTGAAATATGTTTAGATTTTTTTGATATAAAATTTAAACCAACACACTAATTTATACAAGTAAATATTCTAAATCAAGTAATAAAGTGATAAAATAGAGTGTCAAACCCATAAGTAGTGATCTATTATTATGCAGTAAAACTATTATTGCTTACTCTGAATGCATGAACTTATTCCACTGAAATGAAAATAAGATTTTTGAGCACCTATTGCTGATGAAAACAAGTATCAAAGTTGATACAATTTTGATAAAATATTTTGGACTAACGTATGTAAATAATATATTTTTTTCTAATGAAACTCTTAATTGTAGATGAGGATCAGAGAATGTGAATCTCTAGATCTTTGTCAAGCTTGTAAGATTGAAAAGAAATATTATTAGTCTCCCTACAATTTTACTGTCACTAGAGAACCTAGAATATTCAAACATCCTATTTCTAAGCATACCAATATTTTTAATTATTCTTTCATTCCTCCATTGAGGCTATATATCACATTAGGTTTTAACTACATATATGATCATTATATGCATTAAATTAAGAACGAGAGATATTAAAAATATCATTATTTTCATTAAAGAACAAGAGTCTACATTAGTACTTAATATATTCTTTACATCATTAGCCCAAAATAGAATATGTAGTCATACATGAAATAAATAACAAGCAAATTCATATTCTTTTTTATTCATAGAAGAATAAAGTACAAGAGAAGTAAGAAGTTTATCACCACAATGGATCTATGTATCTTCTCTATACTCCTTCCTCAACTTACAGTGTTGCAATATTGTATCTTGCACTTTTCTAGCCTCCCTTATACTTTACTCTAAAGGGACACTAAAAAAATACATCGAAAATATATTAAATTACACTAAGGGAACTCAACTCTTCAAACAATAAAACTGACTTCTATTTATAGTAATTACAAGATAGGACTTGAGCGATGTGATGCTTAACAAAGTGTCGATGCGACGATGAAAAATGAACTAGCACCTAGGTGCTATGATGTTGGCTCTATTGTGATGCTAGGTGACATGGCATTATAGTCTGGATCAGTGCATCTCTTCTCTAAGTCAGCACGTCTCATAAAATTTATAACTGCTTTGTCGTGACATTATGAAATATGAGTGCAAGGTGCTTGGAATAACTTTCTGACACCACAACACTGAAAAAGGCTGGCGCTCATGCGTTGAATTTTCCCAAGGCACCTAATATTACAGTACTTATTTCGGGCACAACGGCGTTGTGATGGGTTGCAACGCTAACATCTATGATGCCACAATGGTTGCAAATAGAGTAGGTTGTCACTGTCGCTTCAAAATTGGTGCTCCTATGTGGATCGATACGATGTTGCGACATTAAACTTGTCGATGCTTCCCAATACTTGTAAATTTCACTTTTCCTGCACAATTCCTGTATAAAAATAAACAAAGTAACATATTTTTACTGTATTTAACATAAAATATAATTCACAATTTTATACTTATTAAATTCCCTAATGCTTAAACTCTTGCTTCTCCTCAAGCAACATTTGCATTCACTACTTGATCACCTTAATAGCCAAAATAAAAATTACTAAAATATATGATAATACATCACTATCTAGAAGTAATTTGGAATAAAAAGTTATAATTAAAATTTAAAAAATACATAATATTTATCCTAGTAAGTCATTATTATTATTGCTTATTTTTGAATTTATCCACTATATTTGAAAATATAAGATTAACTTCTTAATATAGAATAAATAATGTAGCCTAGTGATTAGCAACTCATAATTTAAATAGGGAGTTCATGAGTGCACTATCTCATGTACTAGATTATTTATTTTATACTTTTTTTTTTTTGTTAAATAGCAAGATATAATAAAAATCAAGCTACAATTGATACCAATTTAAAATGTACTTCTTTTCCATTTTGAACTATTTTATTTTCCTTTTTTCAAGTTTTTAATTTTTATTTTGTAAAGTACATACTTAATGATTTTAAATATCAATTTTTGTTTTCCTTCTCTTGCAATCCTTTTGAATTAATATAAGGATTCAACAAATTTTCTAGTTAATTATGTTTTTCTTAATTTAAGCTATATGTATCTAATTCTTAAATCTACTTATTCATTTTAATTCAGTTGTCAATATCAAGTAATGCATAGCTTCTAAATTCATAGTTAAGCCAAAAATATAAATGATCTAAAATAGTTAAATGTTGGATTTTTTAAAGTAAGAATTATTATGTTATATTCATTCAAACTGTAATATAGGATTTCATTATTATCTTAATTTAATATAATTTTTCATTACAATTTTTATTTTGGCTATATAATGAAATTAAGTGTATTAACTGTAGAGGACAATATGCACAAATTTAAACATAAAAAATTTAATAAGATATAAAACAAATACAAAACATCCATAGGGTCCGAATAAAAATTGAAAATAAGTAACATAAGTGGGTTGCCTTTCATCAGCGTTAAGTTTATAGTTTTTAGTCAAACTTAACTTAGATTTATCAATTTGGCAGGAATACAACATTATTACTCCTCAAGTGGTTTTCACTGGATTCTTTTTCTTTATCTTTGGGGTTAACTTCAGTATTACTAAGAAGAGATCCAAGAGGTCTACTACTGAAAGAAATTTTATGCTATCCAAATTGAGTTTCCAAAGTTTTAATTCAAGCAGCTTGACTTTACAATTGAGTTTTCAATTGAATCGCTATCTCTTCCATTGGTTTCAGTAGGTCAAACCTAGTTTGTGGAGCCCAGACCCAGGCCCTATTCAACATTTTTGACCAAGTCAACCTATATTGATTCAACTAGCCCAAATTGCCCTTATTTGGGTTTTAATCAATTCCAAACCTTTCTTGGCTCAATCCTCCACCCACTTGGACTTGTTTGACCATGTTAACTAGGTCAACACATGGATTGTTCAAACCAAGCCCTATTTGGTCAAATTTGACATATTTTAATCAAATATCTCCTTATTTATTATATTTAAGCCATTCCTAATATATCCTCCCTTGACCCAAACCACAGTCAAGGGGTATTAATTCCCTCCTAATTAACCCTAGGATTGATCTTGACTATTGATCATGAGCTTAGGGTTATATATAGAGGTGTTAGGGCTCCTTTACATGGACTTTTGCTTTTGCTCTCACCCTAGCCTCTCTCAACCCGAGAACTTATGTGTGTGAGATTCCCTAATCTCTCTCCACCTTTCCCAAGCTAAATCCACCGGCCAAGCCTTGTCGGCGGCGAGATCTCTAGCGAACCGAATCCCTAAACCTTCCAATATGAATTCCCATTGATACATTGCATTTTGAAACGCGATTCCTTCTACAAATAGGAGCGTGGACAATCTACAAGTGCAACAAACCCAATATCTCTCGAATCCATCCATTGTATTAGGTAAAAACTCAAACTCTAGTCTAGTGAACTTAGAGGTAAATAACTTCTTGTATAGAGCGTTTTAGAACGTAATTTTCATCCCCCGTGAATGCTCTTTACTCATAAAAGCTACATTTAAAATTTTATACAATTTGGTTCACCCAATTGAGAGAACGAGGTGAATTATCGTTTTAGGGCTCGGGTTGCATCCTCTGTTCACTAAGGGAAGATCAAGATCGTTGATCTCGCGATCAACTATCATGATCTAGCCTTTCTGCGGTTCTCATCAACCTCGGATCTTGATCCCATGATTTTTTTCCGTTCGACGTGATTTAGACCGTCTGTATTAAACAACGGACGATCGGACGGCACAACGATCGTGTTTGACATGGTTAATGATCTGGCGCTGATTTTCACGCTGCGACAATCATTGCCAATGATTGCCCCACGGTTTGGGCAACCAACAAGAGGCCACCACGTCGCCCACATCTGTCGTTTTATTTAAATTAAGTTTTAAATGTATTTTTAAATCATATTTCTTCAAATAATTATTAAAAATTATTTTTAAACTCAAAACTTAATATAATACATCACTATTTTTATGAAATTATCTCCTTTAATTTAAAATAAAATTAGTTTAAAATATTAGATGTTTTTTTAATTATTTTAATTATTAAATACTTTGTATTTTAAATTAATAATTAATTATAAATGATTAAAATATTTAATGAAATTTAAAATCTTATTTTAAAAATATTTTAGAATTTCAAAGAGATATTTAATGTATTTTTATTTTAAAAATAATTTAATTTAAGAAATAATATTTAATTATCTGTTTGACGATTAGCCGTAATCGAAAGTTTTCTCTCTCTATCGAGAGGGGTAATTAACTATAGGAGTTTGCACTTATAGGAAACCTGAACCCAGATCAAAAAGTCCTCGCAAAATGAGGGTGAAATATTTGGGTAATGTCTTATTCAAAACCCAATGTGTCTACTAACAATTTACCTTAAAACCTACTCGTTGAATCTCTCCTCGACGACCCAAAAAAGAAAGAGAAAACTGGCACAGAGAAGTTGGGATTCAAATTTTCATAGCCCACATACTTAAATGTTATAATTTTTTTATAATTAGTTAACTATAAGCAAGGCAATTTCATGATCTTAGTTTTTTAATGTTAATTTTTTTCTTAAAAAAATCATAAATAAATTTTAATTATTTTTTATGATTGCATTTGTAGTCAAAATTTATTATCTAAATCATATTTTATCAATTCTAAATAGCCAAAAAATTAGGTGATAGGAAATTCTTAATTATTTTTTAAATATTTCATGAAGGTGAAATATTCTACCTGAATAATATGTATGATTGAATAATATTATTCATTTAATTAAAATTTTAACATTTTTAAAATCTTCAATTCCTCTCATATTTATTAATGAAACATGTGTAACTACAATCTTATCAGCCTCTTACGTCCCTAAGCACCGCACCACATTTATTAATATATGAACTTACAATATTGATACTCATCAAATTTCTCAAGTGCTAAATAACACTGCTCACAACATTTAGGTCAATTAAAACACTTATAAACACATCACATACACAAACATCAAATTTGAGACCACTTGGTTGGTAGCCAAACAAATCAAGATGAACTGTGTAACTAAAACACTCATCTTCGATCAATCCCATTCACTTTAATTTATAGAAAATTAAATTTTATATATTTATCATGAATACAAATGATAAAATTTAAGTCTATCCTCTCATTATTTATGTTGCATATTTTCATTTGATAAATCAGAAAAATATAATAGGTCATTGAGTTCTAAAAGAATAGTTGTTGATGATGTAATAGACTTCTTTATGTTTTATAAGTGCTTTTTTTTTAAGTTATGGTATAAGGTTTTAGGCTTCGTTTGGGACGGCTTTTTTTTTGCTTTCTAAAACGAAGTTTTGATACAAAAATAAAAAATTTTGTACTAAAACTCTGTTTTAGAAAGCAGTAAAAAAGCCGTCCCAAACGAAGCCTTAATCTTATTCATGGCTGATTAAATATTTAGTTCAATGAAAATAATCTGAGCTCTTAGAGTTGTATAAAGATATTTCACATAATTGTTTGGTACATGAAAAAATTTTATCACTTCTCTCCTATTTAGAGAAGATGAAGGTTACAGGGATAAGCTTGCCATCATCACAGAATAGAATTGTACAAGCTTTCCAACAGTAATTGATAGTAGCTGGTAATGAAGGTTTAAATTTCAATAATGCTCAGCAATTGCTACAGGTTATGAGTTACATGTAGAGGAGATTGGCTATCTATATCCAACAGGGATATTTGTCAATGAATTGAACTGTGTAATCTTTTCCACCACTATTATGAGTACAGGGCTTTGAGCTCGCTCAAAGGTATAATAGATGCTACAATGAACAAAATATATTTTAAGAAAGCAATTACACAGAGTTTGCCTAAGGCTTTCGTTTGGGACGACTTTTTTGTTGCTTTGTAAAATAATTTTTTAGTACAAAAATTTTTTGAATTAGAATATTTTATAGTAGAAAATCGTTTTATGAAGCTGTAAGAAAACCGTCCCAAATGAAGCCTACGCGAATGCAATTCTCAAATCTATCTTCTTCGCTCCCTCGCTTCTTTGCGGCTAACAAACTCGCACAATCTGCAAGGCAATGTGTCCAGGCTTGCGGCACGAACCCTGCCATAATTGCCTAGAACACCGCACCTTCTCCAACCATGGAACTCAGCATATGCTACGGGATCATCAGCCACAGCCTTCACATACGAAGCCAATTCACTCATTGAGCTGAATTTTGATCCATCTATAATTGAGTTGGGTGGGACGAAATCCCACACATTAGGTGCACCAAAATAGATAGGAACTGCACCGGCGTCGAGGGCGTAGTACAGTTTCTCAGTCACATAGCTCTCTGTTACAGTGTTCTCAATGGCGAGAACAAACTTGTAGTGTGACATGGCACAGTGAAGGTGATCCCACCAGTGAAGAAGAGAGTTACCGTTGGAGCATTCAGGGTAGAAGGAAAGTACCATGTCCAAACCTCCAACGTTATTCAAGCACTTCCCAAAAGAGTGGTGTGGCACAAGGGAGAGGAATCTGCCGGCAAGTTGATTCCGCTTGGCGAGGCATCTTGAAGAAGACCAATATATAAGAGTATCCTATAAATGAAAAAGAACTGAGATTAAAAATAAATAAATAAATAAATACTCTTCATAGTTTACAACTCAAATTGGTGCAAAGGAAGGATAAAATTTAACGAAAGAATAAAAATGTAATCCATAGTTATAACAGAGAACTAGTACAGTAGAAGTTTTAGCCTATTTTTGTACCTAACGCTCTTAAAAAGGGCATAATTGTGGACCTTTCAGCAAAATCCAATGATGCATTTTTCAGTTCCGTTGCAAAAGAGAAATGCAAGAAGCAAAAATTCTCAAGACAGTCATGTAAAACCTGTCAGATAACTTAAGCTTCATTTGGGACGGTTTTTCTCCTGCTTTCCAAAATAAGCTTTTCTAGTACAAAAATTTCTTGAATTTATATTTTTTGTACTAAAAAATCATTTTAGAAAGCAATATGAAAGTTGTCCCAAACGAAGCCTTAGATGCAATATCATTATGCTTTCATAACAAACTTGAATATACCACATAAAAAATAAAAATAAAAATAAAAATAAAACTTGAATATACCACATATCATATGAAAGGATACATATCATTGAAGAGAACAAAAGCTGGATTTTTTTTTTTTTTTTGAAATTAAAAGCTGGAATTATTTAGTTCTTCCATGTTTACAAGATCAAAAAGTAGAGAATGCAACGCAGGTCTAAAGCAAAAGTATACTTACATTTAGTTTGTGGGAAGAAATATAGTAGTTCCGGTTGTTGTGGAACAATGAGCCTGCATATGTAGATTGCACATCATCATTGGCATGATACCCAATAAAAATATCTTCAAATCCTGAAGGTTTTCTGCTAGCCTCAAGATCCATGTAGACACGCAGAGGATCTCCCTTTCGTCTCTGCCAGATATGAGTAGCATAAATTAGTAATGATCAAAGTACTCGACACTAAGGAAAATGAATTTTTGAGGTTCCAAAAGGCTAGAGCAATATGAGTGCATTATTGAAATATTCCTAATCTGCATTCTTAAACCAAGAGTTAACATAAAGCTCATGGTTTCAGAACACAACTGTTAACATTAACAACAAAATATTACCACAACTAAAGAAAAAATTGCTGTATGAGCATAAAAATTGCATAAAGAATAGCAGGACACTCAACCAATAACATACCCTATCTTGATGAATTAATTCATCTCAGAAATAAATGACCTCCATAAAGTTCCGTTAACTAGAAAAATAAATTTTCCTATTAGTGATCAAGCCTTTCACAAGTAGCCCCAAAACCCATAGAAAAATGGAGTACAATTGAGCAAGAATTAGTGTTGATTGATGGTAAAGGTATTAATGCTTTGTACTATGCTTTGAAACATGATTACAAGAAAATTTACACTCTGAGGGCAGGTAAAGAGATAAATATACAAAGGAACAAATTAGATGCGGGCAACAATAATTAATATTTTAATGCAGGAAAACGAGCTATTACGGATGAAGCCCTACAAAACGATCATTGAGATGTTCGATTAATTCATGAAGATTGTCAATCGTCACCACGCCTTAGACAAATAGCATATGGATCATCAACAAATAAACAAAATCTTGTGATCACTGATGTAAGAATGGGATGCAAAGGTAACTACAACATCCAAGGCCACAGAGTTAAATCCAAATATTATTTGATCATTTGCATAACTCTTTAGTAGCGCACGAATAAAAGGTACGTTCCAGAAAAGATGAAGAGGAAACTATGATGAAGAAGACAAATAATGTGGCACTAAAATGCTGTAAGTTAGAAGATATTGATTTATCGCTTTCCAAAAGTGACAAAGATAAAATGGCTTTATAAATTCATTGATTTGGAAAGATGCTCAAGAAAAACTTCTGCATAAATAAAGATAAGGAAGGTAATCAACTATCTCAGGATAAACAAAAATTTGACAATTCAGGTGAGAAGAAAAAAGACCCAAAATGCTATAAGTACAAAAATCCATGCCACTTCAAGTTTAAGTGCCCTCTATAAAAAGAAGAGAATAGTGTGCATGAACAAGAAAGCAAGAAGGTTCTAAAAGTAACCTGGATAGATTCAGACAGAGAAAGAACTAATTACAACAACCTCAGATCAAGAGAAGACAAATATCTGTTTGATGGCTATTAATGAATCCATCGAAGAGGTAAACGATGCTGAATTATGATGAATTGCATGATACCTTATTTTATTAAATGAAATTTTGATTAGTTCGAAAAAAAAAAACAAGCATTGTGCATTAAAGAAATAGCATGCTAGTTTATAGATTTACATTACATTGAGCTTTAGGATGAATATCCTAATATGATAAATTGTCTAAAGAAATCTTATTATGAAAGCCAATGTTTATTATTTACATGGCACGACTCCTAAGAAACCTTAGCATAAGCGCATAAGATTCTTCACCTAGCATTACCAAAAGTTCACAACATACCTTGCAGCATAGTATACGCACACAAACACATGTTAGGTGCGCTACTTCTAATAGCAAAATTATAGGAGTAGGCGGACAAGTAGAACATCACAACATGTTTGGATACCTAAGATCATTTGTGCACAGGTTTTGTATTCACCTCCTACACAGTTTGTTCGCCGCTCCCATTTCATAAGTGGACCCAAAGAGATTTGGTTCCCAAACTAAAGGATTGACTTCTCGTGTTGGTATGCCTTCACTTTAGGACCAGTGAGGACAGATGATACTTGAATAATTGATGCTTGGGGTACATGACAGCAAACATACAAAATTTGCTTCATTGCAGCCACGAATTGACAGTGATATGTCATTATGAGACAATGTGAAAAGAAAATTATTAGAGTTTGTACTATCGACTATGGCTCCGCCATTTTACTAATTGATGGTTTAAAGTATAATCTAACTAGCATCAACTAGCTTCCATTAGTGTGTTGATTCTTACTTTTAAGAATAAAGGTGATGCACAAGATTGTGCAAATTATAGAGGAATTAAGTTAATGTGTCATACTTTAAAGCTATGGGTGGAGCATAGGTTACAACATAATACTAATGCTTTTTCAAAATCAATTTACATTCATGTTGGATAGGTCTACTATGGAATCTATAAATTTATTGAGAGGTTTGATGAAGAAGTACAGAGAGAATAAGAAGGATTTACATATGAAATTTCTTGATTTAGAGAAAGCATATGATAAAGTTTCAAGAGAAGTGTTATGGAGAGTTCTAGAAAAGAAAATGATTAATAATTCTTATATTCAAGTCATTAAGGATATGTATGCAGGAGCTGTTACTTGTGTTCAAACACAAGGTGGTTGGACCAAGTATTTTCTTATTTTAGTTGGATTACATCAAGGATCAACCTTAAGACCATATCTTTTTACTTTAATCATGGATGTTCTCATTAAACATTTGCAAGAGGTTGTACCCTGGTGTATGCTTTTTGCTGAGGATATTCTTCTTGTTGATAAGACTAGAGAGGGAGCTAAAGGTAAACTTGAATTATGGAGGTCAACCTTAAAGTCTAAAGGCTTTCATCTGAGTAAAGATCTAAAACTGAATATATGGAGTGTAATTTAAGTAATAATAGATCTTGGGGGTATTGCGACTTTGGACGATCAAGTCATGAATAAGAGTATACGTTTTAGATATTTTGGGTCTATTGTTCAGAGTGATTGTGAAATAAATGATGATATTATTAGTAGAATTCAAGTTGGATGGGTGAAGCGGGGGAATGCATCAAGCTTGTTGTGTAATAGAAAAGTCCTCCTAAAACTTAAGGAAAAATTCTATAAGATGGCGATGAGACCTACAATGCTTTATGGTGCAGAATGTTGGCAATTAAAAGAGAAGCATAATATTAAGTGTTGCATAAATGAGGATGACTGACTTTACTCTTAGAGATAGGATATGAAAGGAGCATATATGTGAAAAGGTTGGAGTAGCTCCAGTGGAAGATAAGATTAGAGAGAGTTGTCTTAGATGATTTGGTCACATAAAACAACGGCCTTCCGATAACCCGGTTAGGAAAGTAGATATATTATATTTGACTTATGTTAAGAAAAGTAGAGGTAGACCTAAAAAGATTTGGTTAGAAAATATTAGAAACGACCTTTTCTTATTAGATTTAAATGAGAATTTGACTCTTAACGAGACACAATGAAGAAAAAGGATTCATGTAGCCAACCCAACATAGTGGGATAAAGGCTTGATGTTGTACACTATTTAATTGAACTAAGGAGACGTATTTTCTTATTTGCTAACAATCTAAAATGATTGAAAGCATATTATGATGACTCATGGCTATGGCATAAAGTTTTGTCACACCAATATGCTTACATTAACCAAATTGTCGAGGCATAACTTGGCAGTTGGATAGCCAAGACTAGAATATTTTAAGTATTGTGTGCTATGTTGCACCGATACGGATACGGCGACACAGATACGACACGATACAGATACGGGACACGCCAATTCTTAAAAATACAGGATACGGGTACGGCGCGGACACGACATTATAATTTATAAATCATACATAAAAATTAAGAAAACAATCAAAGCATAATATTTGAAATTACAAAAAAAATGACAACAACATCATTTGTAGCCTTGTAGCTTATAATATCAAAATATAAGTAAGCATTAAATGTCTAGTACAACAACAAAAGCATAAACATAAATTATCTAGCACATGAAGTTTCAACTATTCAATATCATATCATCAAGAGACACAAATCCATCTCGGAAATGAGAGAATCTTGCTCGCAACCGCGGAAGTAAATACGAGTCTTTTTTCCGATTTCTTTTTGTTTTTCAACGGAATACGCGTGTCCTTTTGAAATTAAATAGTATTTTAATTGGATACGGCTTTGGCGTATCCGACACGTATCGGTGGAGTATAGGAGGTGTATCCGTGTATCGGTGTATCAGATACAGCACGCCTTCATAAATAGGTGTATCGGTGCAACATAGATTGTGTGCTACTTGTCATTCAAACCTAAGAAACAAATGTTCACTTCTATGCAATTAAAGCTTCTCTACATTGATCTATTTGGACCAATTGTCCAAACTAGTCTAGGAAAAACAAAGTATGAATATGTGATTATGGAATGATTACTTAGTTTTATTTTTGGCAAGTAAAAGTGATGGTGTACTAGAATTCATGAAGCTTGCAAAATGAATGCAGAATGAGCAAGGATTATCATTGCATGCATTAGATGTGATCACCAGTGAGAATTTATGAATGAAAGATTTGAATCTTTTTTGTGATGAGCTTTGAATTAGGCGTTATTTTTCAAGATATAGAACCCCACAACATAAAGGAGTTTTAAAATGAAAAAAAAAAAGAACATTATTAGATATATATAGCCAGAATCATGTTGAGTGAATTTCTTCTATAAAAATATTTTTGAGTTAAAGACGTAAATATTGCTTGTTATATAATTAATAGAATGACTATAAGATTCACCATTAAGAACACTCCGTATGAAATCTTGAGAGGGGAGAAACTAAATGTATCTCATTTTCAAGTCTTTGGTTACAAATGTTTCATAAGAATAGATATTATAATCTGAATAAATTAGACACAGCATATGATAAAGAAACGTTCTTGGGTTATTCAAATCGTGGCAAGGCATTAGAGGTGTTCATAAGAGAATATTAACAATATAACAATTTATTCATGTGACATTTGATGAGCAGACCAAGGGGCTACCTAAAATTATAGATCAAGATGATAAGGAAATTAATAGCTTAGTGAACTTAAACTTAAATGAATCAGAAGGTACCAAGGATATTCCTCTTGCTCCGGAGCTGCATAAGGAGTGAAGGTATGCTTCTCGTCATCATAAGGAGTTCATCATAGGTGAAAAAGTTTAGGGTGTAAGGAATAGAAGTGCACTTTATAAAATAAATTGACCACGTAGCATTCTTATCTCAGATAGAACCTAACAAAATTGATGAAGCCTTATAGGCTAAATGCTAGTTGAATGCAATGCATGATGAGTTATGTCAATTTATAAGAAATAAGAAAAGGATTGAATTAGTCCCTTAACTCTTTTTGAATGACCAAAATAATCTCCGACTATTAAAAAGTACCAATTTGATCTACTAAGTCTTTAAATAGAAACCAAATTAGTACTTTAGTGGGATCATTTAGTTTTTTATTTAAAAGTCAAAGAACTAAAATAAGACTTTTATATAGTTGGGGACTATTTTAGTTCTCGTAAAGAGTCTGGGGATAATTTTGATCCTTATATCTACAAGAAATGATATATGAAAATTAATACTTAAACCAAAGGATCAACGTGTGATTGGAATAAAATGAATATTAAAAAATAAGGCAGATAATTTATGTATTATAACCAGGAATAAGGCTAGACTAATTGTGTACTGTTACAGTCGGATTGAAGATTTAGACATGAAGGACTCATATGCACCAATAGCTAAATTAGAGGCTTTTAAATTATGCTTTCAATTTGCATGTTACAAGGGACTTGAGCAACATTAGATGAATGTCAAAATTACATTCTTAAATGGTATACTAGAAAAATATGTATTTCAAACAACAGCTGAATTTTATTGATTATATTCATTCTAACTATGCATAAAAATTTTTAAGGAAAAGATATTACATGAGCTAAAGTAAGCCCCTAATACTTGATATGAAAAATTAAGTACATTTTTTATTAGTATTGGATTTAGTAAATGTAAGATAGACGCCACATTATCTATCAATAAAGTAAGAGAGGGTGACATTATAACTCAGATTTATCTAGATGACATGCTAGGAAGAGCCAGGAATGATTTGCTATGTCATGAATTTGCTTATACTGATAGAGAGCTTGAGATGAACTTAATGAGATAATTCACATTATTTCTTGGTTGACAGGTAAAGCAAAAGGATGAAGGAATATTTATTTCCTAGACAAAGTGTATACAAGGCTTGATTGTTAAATCCAGTATGAAAGGATTCGAGCCAACAGAAACACACATGATCCCCTCAACAAAATTAGATAGAAATAAAAAAGGAAAATCAATTAATTCTAAATAATATAGAGATATGATAGGATCATTATTGTATTTGACAGCTAGTAGACTAGACATTGTGTTTGCAATAGGGTTGTGATCTACACTAAAAATCTATCCTAGGGAATCACATTCTATTGTTATAAAAAGGATTTTTAGATATTTGATTGGTACACCAATCCTATGATTGTCGTATCATAAGAACAGGTTTTCAGTTGAGCTTACAGGATTTTCCCAAACGGCCATACTTACTACACAAGATGCAAAGTTCATTGGAAAAATACTTCACGCATATGTCAGTTCTTAAACTCCCTTTAGTATTATGGTCTAATAAGAAATAAAGTTAAATTTCCTTGTCCACCACAGAGGTAGAGCATGCAGCTGCAGGTAACTATGTCATGAAATTATTATGGATTAGACAATAGTTGGAGGATTACAAAATTAGACAAGATCATATTCTAGCTAAATGTGATAATACTAAATAACTTAAAAAAAGTGCCATAGAACACTTAAGAACAAACATAAAGAGATTTGTAATCACTTTATTCGGGAACATGTTGTCAAAAATTGATGGATTTTTAGAATTCATTAGCACAGATCATCAGCTTGCAGATTTATTCATAAAACCCCTAGTTGAAGATCGGTTTAACACACTCAAACAAACATTAGGGATGTTAAACCCTTCATTGCAGACTGATACGCCCTAGGGTTCCCAAGTTTGGGTTTGCCCTAATGCTCCTTCAAAGAAAAGATTTCTCCACCAAATCCAAGAAAAATAAACACAAGAGGGATGAGAGGAAGAACAAGAACCTTTGCATTAGAAATCCAAAAGAAACAAGATACAATTTTTCCACTTCGAGAAGGACAAGGTCTCCCACTACAAACCCTAGAAAACTTAGAGAAAGGAACTAAGCGGCGGCGGTCCGCATCACAGACATTTTTGGATAGCTTAATTAATGCCCTGCAAGCTTACTTTAGATCATATTTCCATTTGACATCTCAAACCATCACTATTTTTTTTCTTTTTTGTGATGAGATAATGGATTTCGACCCTAAATTATAATGTGACAAAGGAGGGAAATATGTAAGTTGAAAATATGGCAAAAACAATAACAACAACATAAGCCTTTATCCCACCATGTGTGGTTGGCTACATCAATCTTTTTTTCTCCATTGTGTCATACTAAGAGTTAAATTTTCATTTAAATTTAATAAAAAAAAGATCATTTCTAATATTTTCTAGCCAAGTATTTTTAGGTCTACCTCTACCTTTCTTAATATAGGTCAAATCCAACACATCTACTCTCCTGACCGAGGCATCGGAAGGCCGAAGTTTTATTTGTCTAAACCATCTAAGGTGCTCTCGCTAATATTATCAACCATTGGAGCTACTACAACTTTTTCAAATATATGCTCGTTTCTCATTATGTCTCTGAAAGTGAAACCACTCATCCACTTGAGCATCCTCATCTCTACAACACTTAACTTAATTTTATGCTTCTCTTTTAAGGTCCAACATTTTGCGACATAAAACATTGCAAGTCTCACCATCATCTTATAGAATTTTTCCTTAAGTTTGAGGGGTGCATCTTTATCATACAACAGGCCTGATGCATTCCTCCACTTCAACCATCCAACTTGAATTCTACTAATAATATCCACGTCTATTTTACCATCACTTTGAACAATAGGTCCAATATATCTAAAACGTGTACTCTTATTAATGGCTTGATCGCCCAAAGTTACAATCCTCCCACTAAATCTATTACTACTAAAATTCAACTCAATGTATTTGGTTTTAGATCTACTCAAACAAAAACCTTTAGAACAGGCCTGATGAATTCAAGTTTTCTTTCAACTCCCACTCTAGTCTTATCAACAAGAAAAATATAATATGCAAAAAACATACACCAGGGCACATTCTCTTGTAATTGTCTCGTAAGAAAATCCATGACTAAAGCAAAAAAATATGGGCTTAAAGCTGATATTTGATGTAATCCAACTGAAATAGGAAAATACGTATTCAAACCACCATGTATTTGAACACAAATAACAACTACTACATACATGTCCTTAATGACTTAAATATAAACATTATTAACTCCTTTCTTTATTTAGAACACTCCAGAGCACTTCACTTGGAACTTTACATATGCTTTCTCTAAATCAATAAATATCATATGTAGATCCTCTTTATTCTCTCTATACAACTCCATTAAACCTCGCAATAAATGTATAGCTTTCATAGTAGACCTACCCGGTATGAATCTAAATTGATTTTGAGAAACATTAATATCACATCAAAACCTATGCTAAAGACTCTCCCATAGTTTTAATGTATGACACATTAATTTAATTCATCTATAATTTGCATGCTCTTAGCATCACATTTATTCTTAAAAATAGGAATCAACACACTCCTCCACTCATCTGACACCTTTTTAGTCCTCAAAATATTATTTCTCTCAGATTAATGAATTATGCATGTCTATCTTGTTGAACTACCCTTGCATATTTTGATTTCTATATCACTAAGCACAAAATTTTGTTATCTTATTCTTATATCAAATTTACTTTACACATACTTTTAGGGTAAATATTTTTCAATATATTATAAAATTCATAATCATATTTATCATCATCGAAATGAGGAAGATTGTTAATTTCATGAGCTTTGATCCAAGTTAGATTTTGATGATAACAAAAAAAATTAAGATATTGGTCATATTATTTCATTTGAATTGTGCAAATAAACTAGTTCTACTACCAGGACAGAGTTAAGATATGAAGATTGAAGTTTAGAATTGGAATAAATTTTATTTATTCAGAAGTAAAAGCCATAAGAACAAAATATCAAAGATAGATGGGAAGTTAAATAATAGTTAAAATTACACAAAATGAAAATTCCTTCTAACATATAAAAAGTAAATTGTTTTTAAGCAAGTTATTTTTAAACTACTACATTAAATGTTTAGAGAAGTAAATTTAATTAATTTTTCCAAGATAGGTGAAAAGTATTTTTAAATTTAAAAAGATATAAAAATTAACTATGTTTATGGACATTCATACAAGTTTATGGGTCTCCGCAAATAAATAACAGCTCGCCACAAAATCTCAAGCTTGCTTTGTTAAAACCAAGGACTTTTGATTTAAAACCTTAACCATTACCGACCCTCTGCAAAGGTTTTCAGGTCTCCATTGGCCAATAATGAATCACTGCAAATCAATGCACCCACTCTGCTATGACCTGATAATTCGGCCAAAAAACCTTAGCCATATCAAACCTCTGCAAAGGTTATGGGTCTCCACAAACCCCTTTATAGGCCTTCGTAAATGATAAAAAAAAAAATTATAAAAATTGTAAGCTAAACATATACAACCCAATAGGAGAATTAAAAGCTAACATAAATCACTTTCTTTGGCTGATTGAAATTGGGATTTAAGCATTATTCCAAAATAATAATATATTGGACACCCTAGTTTGTATTAGAAAAGTGCTAGTGCAAGCTTTCCCAAACCCTAGCTACCAAAGCTTCTACACATTGCTAAATAAATTCAGCAAAAACCTGATGTTCTTATATCCATATGTGAGAGACAAGGTTAAAAAGAAATTACAAGCTCGCAAGATCATTCAAAGCTGTCTTTAGCAATTGGTTCATCATGCTTGGATTCTTCACGCATTCGTAGATTCGTATTTAAGATCATTCATAATTGTATTTTGTTTTGTTGTGCTGATTTTTCTTTGTTTTGCTAACTTTTTATGCAAAAAACTTAGAGGCCGTACCCTTGCCCATGACTAAGGAGAAGTCCCTTAATTTGTTTCTTTTTCTCTAATTGGTTTTTTTTTTTTATTGGCTCATTTATTTTATTTAACTTCTCAAATAGCTAGATCTAAATATTTTTTTAAATAAATATTTTAACCAAAAAAACTTCTTTATTTGATTTGAAAGAATTGAAAATTTTGTTTGAGACCCAATTCAACTGCCTCCCCACCCCCCACCCCAAACCGTCTGGATGCTTGTTCAAACTTTTAGTATAAGGAGACATTTCAATATTTTGAAACACTATGTTGATTTACAGATAAGAAGCTGGCTATAGTATGACATTGCATATGGATTGATGCATGAACATGAAGTCGCTAAAACTTGATTTAAGAAAATGAAGAAAGGAAAGCAAAAGGGAAAGGAAAGAGTGTAAAATACAAGGCCATATAAGAGTATAAATAAAATATAAGATGATAAAAAGGAGGTCCAAAGAGTTTTAATTTTTTGGGGCTGCACTAAAAGCTTTTAGTTAAAATGTTGCAATACCACAGAAAGATGACTTGCAATTATCTGATTAACTACCTATCAATAAAAAAGTGTTTATCTTTAGCAAGCTATCTATGATAGAAACTTACCAGACAACATTTTTTTTTGGGAGATATTCACATATCTTAAACTTGATTGGCATATATTCTAAAACTTAAGGCAAATTTGTTTTGAAGTAAGTGTTTGGAAGTGATTTCAATGGAGTGATGTCTACTTGCTTTGCATAAACGTGCTTCTTGGAAACACGATTCCTAGTTTAGGTTGTTGTGAGTTCCAAATAACTCAAACCGCTTACTTATCATAAGAAAAAACTAATAATTGCATATCCTAATTATTCAAGCTAAATAAATATCATATCTAGCAATTTGGAGATGAATTTCTAAGATTAATTAATTTACGAATAATGAGAATAGTGTACCATCTTACTACTCCATTAGTTCAATTAACTATCAATCTATTATCTAATAATTCTAAGCCTAATTATATTAATTTGTTATCCCACTCATTAATTAAAGAATGACAAGCTTAATTAATAAAAATGTTTTAACATCATACATGTTTATTGAAAAATACTTAATTAGAATAGTTAATGTTTCATTAATATATAGCAATTGTTTAAAATTATGCAATAAGAGATGCGCCTTAAGAAAAACCTCAGTGCAAGGTGTATGACTCACTAGGACCTAATGACGTGTAAACTTCAGTGTGGTTGAGGAGTACCTCTAAGCAATTTGTAAGAGGCACGAGCCTCAAAAACTAGGGTTAGGTAATATAAATTTTTTAATTTATAAATTTAATATAAAAATATATATTATTTTGCTATTTCTCTACACATAATAAAACCTAGAACCACATGCACCTCCTCTACTCATAATCGTACATCGCATTCTCATCTGATTCGCACACCACCGTTGATGGAAGAGGAAGATGGTTAAGATCAAAGTTAAGGAAAAAAATTGGGAGGATGTTGACAAAACTGAGGATGATGGAAGAGAAAGCGATTCACTATGATGTGATTCTCATGAAGACTTGCTAAGTAATGAAGAGTGGGGGAGGCATTTGTATTCAAAAATCATAATCTTAATGACTAAGACTACTTGTTTATTTTGAATTTAAAGTGGCAAAAAATTATTTCTTATAATCTTACTTTGACTCATAATGATTTTAGTAAATTTTACTTTAATATTAGTATGTTCATTCTTTTTTTTAATTAATTAATAATTTAATTAGAGGCTTACGTCTCACTTCACGAAAAGAAAATGTCTCAATCCTCAAATGCATAATTTCCAACCTTATACATAATTAATTAGAATAATTTATTATTCTAACAATTAATCCGTCAATAAGTAGCCTATTACCCATTGACCGTCCAAATTAATATATTCATTTAAACTACAATTACTTGGGATACTGCATAATCCTAACTATTCTTTAAATTTGTCTATTCCTAGCAACCTTAGCTCATTAGATTATATAATACTCAATTGATTATTTAGCCTAACTAATAGAAGGATTCTTGACATATTAGCCTAAATAATTTTACTTAAATCAATCTATGGCACTAGAACGATATATTGTCAAAATCATTCTACCAATCTCTAATTTGCATAAATAATCCCAACACGACTAGTGCTAAATTATGTTGTGCTATTGCATTATTATTATCATGTTCAAAAGTAAAATTGAAGGTGACTTCCAAGCCCTCACAATTGCAACTCTCTCAATTCACAACTTAGAGATGTTGATTTCCATAAACAAAAACCCACTTCCAAAAACTTTATATCAAACAAACACTTGACATTTACAATAAGCAGGTCTTCATGGTGGTAACATCTCTAATACATTTGTCTCAGTTAGGAGAAGTTTTACATTAAGTTTCATGACCAAACATTTCGTATTGCATGATCTATTTAGAACATAAAATTCTTCTGCTGAACATTAACATGCAATTTTTATTGCAGACTAAGAATATTATGATATGGATTAAAGTTAACTAAAATTCTTAGGAGTTCTTAAAAGATAACAGACACTGCACCAAATTGTGGCTTTTAAAATAATTAAGATAGGTCCATCGTCTCTCTATAATGAAAAGGTGTCTAACAGCTTATCTTTGGCTGCCCCATAAGTTTTAAATACATCCTAAAAGAGCATAATTAACCGCTTTTTTCTGATAATCCGTGTTTATATGTACCCAATCTGTCGGATATTAACCCTTAAAACGAAATGAGTGCCAAAGCACCTCAAAAATAAGCATTCATCTCTCAATACTTATTCCCACGAAATAAGCCATAAGAATCAGCAATAATAACCATTAGAATAAATCTAGAGGCTCAGAGCAAATAATGCACGAATCTCAAATTGCCCATTCTATCATTCGCAATTCCAAATCGCTATTATAATCTGATCTTGGCAAACCATCCCAGCTATTTTAACAAAGTATGCTAGAATATATAAAATTTCACTTTGGCAAAAATTGTTAGAGAAGACAATAAAGCATATCATCCATCTACATTCCCGTGAAAATTAACATCTTCCCAATATTGAGTGGACTTCAGATGAACTAGACAGTTGCTACTCAAATCAACAGACAAAGCACTCCCAAGTTCTTACTGCTATATTGGACTACAATTTTCCACAAGGAAAAAACAGCTGAAAAACCAAATTCAGTTTCCTGTTCCAACATTTTGACCAAATCAAATCATCACGTAATACATATAAGCATTCCACAAAAAGTTTATCAATTAATTTAAAAAAAAAAAAAACTAATCTTACCCTTGCAGGAGGCATGACATTCTCAAAAAGCAATGCATCAGGCTTATCCGCCATCACAGGAGATTTCGTCCAGAGACAACTCAGCCCGCATCGACAGGAATAGAGATTATCCAAGTTATCAGGGATCCAAGTCCAACCCTTTACCAGTACACTAACATGCGCCGGGCCCAGCCCCTCGCAATCCACACTTCCGCTGTAATCCTGCACCGCTGAGGCGTTCGGCGCCCCTCCATTGCGCTCCCTGAACCGTTCGCATCCGATCTCCTCGTCCCACCTCGCAAAAGCAGCCTTTAAGTCGGAGAATGCCTCTTTAGGCCTCGAATTAAGAGAGGGAGACAAGGAGGATGGAGAGGAGGGGGTCGACAATATCGAAGAGGATGAAGGGATCTCTGTTGGAAGGGGAGAAGAGAGAGATGGGAATTCGAGGAATCGGGATAAAAGGAGTAGTGCGACGGCGAAGGCGATCATTGGTGCAAGGAAGTTGACGGGCTTTGATGGAATCATCGGCAGAGTAGTAAGGGGAAAGAGAGATGAGAGAGTTCACATTTTCTAGCGGGATTTCGCCGACGCAGAAAGAGGTGCTCGTATCAGGCGAAGCGAAACGTAGTTGCGGGCAACAGAGTCAAGCCGCCGCTGATATTATTATTATTATTATTTCGAAAAATTGAGTTTAAAACACATACTTATTAAGGGATTTATAAAAGTAGTATCTAACATATTATGACTTGTATATTTAATCCTTAAATTTTAATATTTATATCATCTAACACTTGTTTAATAGATCTCAAACACAATTTAAATCATCGGCTCTTGTATGGAGTAATTATTATGTCAGGTTACCGAATGCATTCAGAAACCAATAATAAAACGCCACGTCACTAAAGTGCTCGGTATCGTGCTCGGTATAGTGCGCTCGGTACACTCGGTATGCTCGGTATTGCTCGGTATTTTCACCGGATGTAATGATTTTTCCCTTGTATGTGAGTTTGCTCGATACACCACATGAATCTATATATAAAGTCAAATATCTCAAAATCCAGTGATGAGAATAATTTAATTTTAATTCTAATAAATGTATATGAAAATACCTTTCAAATGATTCCAAAAACATAAAATTTGGTGAAAATATATTTTCTATACATTTTTGAACTTTTGGCTATTTAAAATGAATTTCAAAATAATTTTTAATATTTAGAACATTAGTGTAATCACATGATTGTGCCGCCACCGCCTTCATTTGATGAGTGTCGAGACACGCATCACGCATCTGTGCTGCCACTTAAACATGTGGCAGATATTTCGGGTCATCAGATTAATGGTGAGATGATGGACGGCTAAATTTTGCCACGTGTCCCCATCGAGATCAAAATGGTGCATGTTCATGCCCCACGGTCGTCTGCATTTTTGTTTACTAGTGATGTGGCCGAATCTAGGTCGTCCGATCACGCCTTCTATGCGATCAGATAGCTCTGATAGAACTAGAGGATTTTAGTTCATAATGGACTAAAATTTCAAATTGACATAACTTCAAAAATACTGAATCAAATCAAGTGAAATTTGAAACATATGTTAATGATAATCAGATCTTTCAATACTTGGAGTTTGGAGGCTCCATGCATGATAGATTTCCTATAATGTCAAATTGATATTTAAACTAAAAGTTAAGATATTTTACAATCCAATGGGTAGATTTTTTATTTCTTAGGCTTGTTGGAAATTTGGAGAGTCCTCTATAATTTTGCTGAGAACCTTAAAATTTTTTATGGTTGGATTGAAAAATGTTAAAGAAAAGTTAGTTTCTCTCACTATCTCTCTCTCTTCACTAAAATAGGATTTTGGAGCTTGGAAATGGTAGGGGAAAGCTTGGGAAGGCTTGGGAGAGGGTTGGAGAAGATAATAGAGAGTCTTGGAGGGCTAGAGGTTGGTGAGGCTGAGGTTTTTAGAAATGGGAATGCATGATAGGCTTTGGGAAGGGATGTGAATACTTATCCCTTATCCCTTTGAGTTGGGTGGCTATGATTGATTGGGGGGACTTAGATTGATGCCAAGTGTCTTCTGAAGCAATTTGAAGTCATAGAGAGGATAGGTAGTGAGTGGAATGTCTTATATAATATAGTTTAACCATTTAAAACCTTCATAAAGACTTTTGCTAACTGGGTTAACCAGTCAACATGATTACTGATGTAGAGGTCTTGAGCTAGTTGGATGAATTATATAAGGTTTGGAAGTTAAAGATTGGAGTTTAAATGTATGAAATAGGTTTTAAAATGGTTTAACCAAGTCTTGGTAGGTTTACTTGGTCAACTTGACTTAGATTTGATAGACCACGGACTAAAACATGTTGATCTTATGAATTGAGGTTTAATTGAGGATTTAATATATTCAATTTGGTTAAATGGGTTAGATTGATCCATTTAAACCCTTAAAGGCTATTGGGCCAACCTAGGTTGACCCAAGGACTGAGTGTAGTCTAAATAGATTTGAAATGGTAAATGTAGTATGGTAAAGGTGGTCACAAGGGTTATAATGGTCATTAGGGACAAATTGACCATTTGGATCCTTAAGGGGCCATTTGGTTAACCTAGATTGACTTGGTCAATCAAGCTGACCCAGCGCTTGGGTTTTGGCTCAACAAGTTTGGTTTGATTAATGAAAGCCAATGGAGGTTGTTTCATGGGTCAAGATGGTTATTTAGGTCAGATTGACCATTTGGACCCTTAAGGGGCCATTTAGTCAACAGGTTAACCCAGGGCTTAGGTTTAAGCTCAACAAAATTAAAAAATATATATATTTTTTGAGTTGAATGAAAGTGGTTCCATATAATGAGGCCATTTGGATTAAAATGGTTATTCAAACCCCTAAGAGGTATTTTGGTCAAAATAGGTTGACTTGGTCAACCAAACTTGACCAGGATATGGGTTTTAGTCCTATGCACTCCTAATGATGTTTAGGATGTATTGGAAGATGTTTCAAAAGTTTGATTTAACTGGGTCTTGTTGAAGTTTGGATGAAACTTCAAATTTGCCCTTAAGGGGTATTTTGGTCATTTTGACCTATGGTCAAATAGGGGTCCAAGTAGGCTACCAAAAATTTAATTTAATATTTAACATGTCATAATCAAGGGTTTAGATATGATCAAATGTCTTAGGGAAGGTCCTATGGTCAAAATTCACAAGGTAGAGGGTCTAGTGGCATAGACTATAAATATTTGAAGGTTTTGCAACCTTTGAAAATATATTAGTTTATGGAGCTAGAGACCTTAAAATGAGCTCAAATTTAGAGGGTTGTCCCTAAAGACATGCCCCATTAATATGAAATTGATAAATCATGAATTAAAGGTAATTAAACTTGGTTTTAAGTGGACTAAAAAATCACTTATAAAGGGTTTCAAGACCTGGGCCCATAGCTCTGGATTTTGACCTAAAATTCTTGATTTGGATGAAATTCTTTGTTTGATTGGTTGATTTTGAGTTATACACATAATTAACCATTAAATAGGTGATTGTTAATGATTTTATTAGAGTTTGATTGAAAGTGGATTTAAGGTCTGGAGTTAAAGATTGGACTAGAGGCTGAACTGGGATTTGATCAAGAATCTAGACTGGAGTTTTAGTGGGACCTACATGATTGACCAGAGGACACCTATTAATCCTCAGGTCACTAAGAAGGAACCCATGTGGGTTCTAGTGACCTTATATAGAAATGAGGTCAACAATGCTCAGGTTACCTCAGTTAGAAGTGAGGTCAACAAAGAAGATGGAGATACAAACCATACTAAAAAAACAACCATGAAATCTTTCCAACTGAATAGAGAATTCAACCTCCCTTAAAACTTCTTCCTCCACTGACCCAACTACAAGCATGACACCATATACAGGAGACTTTCTATATGCATGAGAAGGTCTATAAGTATTCTGAAGTGGGTCTTGTAACCCTTTGTGCATGTTTGTGAAATCAATAATTTTTTTTCCTAGGGAACCATAGTGCATGGGTAGGCATCATTGTGGAAATGAGATCTCTAAAATTTGATAAATTTATTTATCCTATGGCATTGGGGGTGGCGCTGTGGGTTCCTAGAGGGAGCACTACGATGCTTGAGATTGGGCATCGTGATGCTCAATCAAATTTAATCTTAAAAATATATATTTTTAACAATTTAAATTCATTTCACCCAATAACAACCAACTAGAGAGAGATAGGAGTATTTCTATAGAGAGAAAACTAATTTTGAGCCTCTTCAAGTCATTTTCTACTAACGACCCAGTTATGAAAGTTGCCTCTCTTAATTTTTAATAATTTGACAATTTTAGGATTTTCTTGATTTAAAATATAAACTTTTAGAGTTCAAATTGGGATGAATTTTAAACAGTGGACTTTTCATCATGGAACTTATGGTATGTTATATAGAAAATAATCTGGATATTTAAATATTTTCTATAATATTCTTATATGGTATTTTTGAAACACCAATTTTCTAAAACTATTAAAAAAATCCATACACTTAAAAATAATACTATAGAATAATTAAACCCCTGAAATATAGCTATGCACAATCTCTAGTAATTTGATAGAATTCTGAATT
Source organism: Dendrobium catenatum (assembly GCF_001605985.2). NCBI lineage: Eukaryota > Viridiplantae > Streptophyta > Magnoliopsida > Asparagales > Orchidaceae > Dendrobium > Dendrobium catenatum. Next base: position 979,672 of record NW_021319551.1, on the reverse strand, counting down.
AGCATATTTTAACTACATTGTTATAATTCTGACTGTTAGAATGCTGTCCGTAGAAAAAAATCTCTAAAGTTCTATAAATAGTTCAATTTATATTTAATTATGCTTTTGTGCATCTCTATATGAATATGAGAAGTTCGGGGGGAGTTTTATCTGGAGTTATGTCATATATTTGCAAACTTTAGTTGCAAAAATTTTGAATGTGTTAAGAGCACTAGAAGGCTTGATGGCCAAGAGTTCTGAATGAGAGGCATAAGGTATGGAGTCCTAAATGGGAGATATAAGGGTTGGAGTTCTGTTAGTTTTTTATTTACAATATGTTATTACTTATATTCTATTTAGTATACTTTATATTCTATTTAGCATACTACGAGCTTAATTCTATAATCTGCTTAATTATCTTCAAATCTTATATTATTCGAACACCACTCTATTGTAAGTCTATTATTAAGATTAGAATAATTAATTTATTTAAAGTTATTGATTTTGTGATTATTAAGAAATAATTTAAGTAATATAATATGCTAAGCTATGATAGCTCATTATATATTATGCGTATCATTTTCAGGCTAGGACAGGGGAAAAGTGTCGATTGAGTAACTGAGGCTAATTTTTTGAGTTATTGATGAGTGTAAATATATTATATTTTATATGTTAAATTACTAGTGAAACTGTATTTTTTTAGTTGTATTGTGTAGGAAAAATATATAGGAAAGGCATAAAATTTTAAGTATTATACAGCGCTGCAGCGTTGAACACTATTTCATCATGGTGCCATCATTGACATCGCCAGAGTGCCCAATATGGATATGGTGGCACCTAGTCTCTGCTTGACAACACCACGGCGTCGAAGGAGTCAGTACTACAAAGCCCAATATCTATTTGTACAACACCACAGTGCTAATTTCCACCATAGCCAAGCTAAGGAGAGTACAATATAGATGTCACAGCACTCAACTGCGCCGCAGTGTAATAATTGTAACTAACCAGGATATAATTTGCTAGTGAAGCAATGTGTCGATTCATTATGTCCACATTAGCAAGTGTCATAGAGGAGGAAAATTTTTAGTGTTACAATGTAGTTCATTTTATGGGGGCTATGGTGAAAGTGTCTTGTTAGAGTCTATTTTTTATATATTTTTATAAATAGTACATTTGTAATGTTAGTAAGAGAGTTCAATCACTTAGTTAATTTCAGCCTTTATAGTACTTCTATACAATTTTCTTAGGCATGACAACTATGGAAATTCAGTGAGCTTTAGATCTACTTCCTAAGTTCAAGGAGTATAGAGAAGATCATTGAACCTTTTGGGTGATTTCTTTTCTTCTATACTTTCTTTCTATTATACGATTAATGAAAATGAGTTTGTTTCACTTATTCTTCATGTCTGGCTAAATTCTTTAGTTTTGGATTGTTGTTGTAATTGAAGTATAGAATACTAATGAATTCTCTTCATCAATTATTTAATGATATTTTTAATATACTAGATCTTCATTTAATGCACATAGTGGTCATACGTGTAGTTAATATCAAGTTTAACGTGCAGCCTAGAAAAAGAAAAGCATGCACAACTAGGTATATTGGATTCATATGATACAAGCATAGTCATAGTGCTTGACATATACCAAATTTCTTGAGATGAATTATGAAGGGGTTTTAATAGTACATGCTTTACCTTTCTAAGATTTTAATAGGGTGATAAAATATAGGAGTTTAGAGTGGTATTAGGTTGGAAGGTTTAATATGTAATTTGTCTCTTTATGCTCGACTGAGCGGTCGGTGATACATATACTCTTAATAGTATTAATACTAGGAAACATATTGTTTTTACATTCCATCAATCCAAAACATTTTATCCAAATAGTATTTTATTTATTTTTTAGTTTAAATTAAGTTATTGAATATCCTCCAAAACTTATTTTTATTGAGTAGGATAATTATTGTAATTATACTATACAATACTAATATTTATAAGTAAACAGTCTTCCTCGTATGATCGATACTCTAATTTATCACTATATTACTTGATTTGGCATATATACTTATATATATTAAGTGAGATTTTTATAATTTTTATATCAAAGAAAACCTAAGCATTATTTAGGAATTGATAGAGCCATAAATTGTTTTCGTAATTCTTTAGGTTACTCTATTACCCCTATAAATTGTCCGTAGCCGTCTTTCCGGTGCCGGCAACCCAAACCGGGTCTGGTCGGGTCAACCCGGCAACCCGCCGGGTCGGGTTAGGGTCGACCCGTTTTAACCCGGGTCAGTTCTGGGTTCGACCCGAACCCGACCCGTGACCCGAAATTGACACCCCTACTTTTATATTTCATGCACTGTATCTATTTGTTATTGGGGACATCGATAGCAATAATCTATAATATATACTTTTATAGATATATAGAAAAAAAGAAGCTTTTCTGGATGAACAAATCTATGAATAGTGAAAAGTTTAGAAGCATTGGTGTTTATTATCTGAAAAGAAAAATAATATTTATCTAAATAAAAGATCTTGATTTATTTAGTTTTGCCTCTATTTTGTCACCATCCAACACAATTTGATCTATAATTATGGGTCATATCAGTTTGGGTTGTGACACTTCAACCTCAAAAACATCTATAAATGTTAGTTAACATCATTAAATCTAACAGAAGAGATCCTACTATGGGCTTAACCCATCACCTAAACCACCAACTAGCAAACTAAGAAATGGAATCATAACTAACAATAGGAGTGATACTCTATACTTGTACTACCTAAATAGCACTCTACCCAATAGTTTACCTCCTCTTAGGATCATTCAACATGCCATTGATTTAGCATCATGTTCATAGTTTTCTATCCTTCCATATGACAGGATGAATCATACTCAATATGGTGAGCTCTAGAGACAAGTTGAGCACTTATTTACGAAGGGTCTCACACAAGAAAGTCTTAATTTATATATGATTGTAGCTTTATTAACACCTAAGAAATTTGGCACAATGGTGGAAGTATTTTTAATAATCAGACCATTAATATAATCATGATCAAATATAAATTTATTATTCCTCAATTTAATGACTTGTTATATTTGATCTGAGGGCCGCCTATTTTTAAAACTTAATATAAGAAGTGGCTATCACAAGATTAAAACTAATTTAGGAAAAGAATGAAAAATATTTTTAAAACATCTGTTCCACTCTATAAAAGTTCAATTCAAGTTGTTAGACCTACTTAAATTCCCAAGACACACCAAGAGGGGGGTTAACTGGTGTTCTAAAATTTTATTTTTCAAAAATCTCTTTTGAAAGTTTAAACCAAATTCACAACATAAGTTCAAAATCAAATCTTGTGATGTGGAAGCTAATTATATTAAAAAACAAATACTTTTATTTTATTATGATTTTGCAAAAAAATAAATATGAAAATATATTTTCTTCACTTTTTATTTTGAGATTTTAATTCTTTTTCTTTTCTAACAAAAGTAAATAAAAAACAATCTTCATATTCTCAATTCACATTTGCATTAAAGTAAATATATGAGAAATAAAAATATAGAAATAAAGTGATAAAAAGAAACAAAAACAAGCACACCAAAAATTTATAGTGGTTCAATCAACCTTGACTTGCATCCACTTTTTGGAGTCCTCTGATCTAGGTATTACACTAAACCTTTAGTGACTCTCATTTAGTTCCTACAGCAAGACAGGGAATCCCTTAATGAATCACTTCCACCTTTCCACTGTGAAGTTAAGAATATGAATCCTTTCCAACCTTCTGGTGAGGTTGAGAACTTGGAATTCTTTTTACCCTCTTGAAGTAGAAGAGAACTTGGAATCCTTTTCACCCTCCTTATGAGGTAGAGAACCCGATAATCTTCAGCCTTGAATACTTTCTCCCTAGAGCAATCCAAAAGATCAATGAAGACACTTGGAGGAACCAAGATAGAAGTTTATTTGGATCAACTGCATGAAGTTCCTCACACTACTTCTCCCTCTCACACAACTTCTTCTCCCTCTCCAAACTCCAAGACCTCTTATGCACTCTCAAAGAAATCTCACAACAGCCAAAGACTTTCATGAAGTCTAATGCGAGGCTTCAAAAAATTCTAAATTTTTAATTATGCCATTTATAATCATACAGTACGATCAGGGATCATATAATAGGATTATGTTAATATTTCATCCTGTTAGTATTATACGATGTACAAGGGTATGCACGATTAGTTCAAATACTTGAATTGATCATCTACTACAATATCAAATGTCATATAATATGATTAGTTCAATTTAATAGGGTTTTTTTATCGGATGATTGATTGAGATTAGTTATTATCCTCAGAGCAAATCAGGTTGTACAGCACGATGTAGGCCATCACACAACACAATCAAAAGTATCAAATAATCCTAATTTGAACACCTAATTACTGTATTAGATTAGTCAATATTTAATTACATCATATTATACAATAGGGATCGTATAATATGAATAGATTAAAATTTGAAATTCAAAATATTGCTTAATTTGTGATTGGCGGCATGGGTTTTAAGTTCTACTAATCATCATTTACAATTTAATTGGGATCATACAGTATGATTATTACATATATAGATAATCTTAATTAAATATTTTAAATAATCCCTAGTATACTCTAATCGTACAATATGATCATATCATACAATACGATCTTCATAAAAATTAAAACATTTAATTTTCCTATATGGTGCGTGTGTGCTCGGTTGATAAGTTGACATACACCTTTTATAGGACTTTTGACTCAATAAGTATAAAAATAAATAAATCAAAATATAAACTCTTGCAAAAATATAAATTATATTATATCCATTCTTGAGATGAGCCTTTTGCACGGTGTACGATATACCTGAAATGTTAGTGTGCACACAACAAATATCCAATAAAAATATCAGGAGGACCAAAGTAGAAACCCAATGATATTTGTTATCATCAAAATCATAAGCTTGAAATCCTAGATTACAACATGTTAGTGATATTATTTATGAGTTTAATGAACAATGTCTTAAAACCCATCATATAAAAGTTATTAGTTGTTAACTGTAATGGTTTTTTAATTTCTAGCCCAAGTGAGAGATGCCACCTACAAAACCTTAAATAGATCTTTAAATTGGTTAAGAATAGTTATACAACAAATTGAAGATGTTTTTTTTTAATAATTGGTGTGATTTTTCTTTGACTCGTTGTTTCCACTGGAATCAAACCTAATCCTTCCAAACTTCATGCTCTTATTATTTCTATGAAATATTTATTAAGAACTTTAGCATCCCCAATCACTAATACTTTGAAATTGAAATTTTGTTTTGGCTTCTACAACACAAAAGGCCTTAAATCAATTTTAGATTCTAATTTTCACTACCCTTGTCCTTAGACCAACTAATTTTTTAAAATCTTCTAAAGTAACCTATGATGCTTCTAGAATTTGAATTGGGAGAGCCCTAACTCAAAAAACTATCTAATAGTATTTTTTGGTGAGAATTGAATGATGTAAAATAATGATATTCAACTTATGATTGGAAATTTAAGGCTATTATCCAATTTTTGAGACACTAACATCACTACCTTCTACATAGAGAGATTATTCTAAACTCAAGTCATTATGTTCTCAAAATCATCAATAATCAATTCAATTAAGTCATAGATATGTCAAATGGGTTAAATTCCTCCAAAATTATTATTTTATTTCCAAATATAAATTTGGAGTTGAAAAAAAAAACTTGTCAATGCCTTGTCTAAGGTAACTTTAAAAAAATCACTTCTTTAGAACTCAAAGTTCCAATATATAAATGAATTAAAAATGATTACTTTGTGTGTTCTGACTTTCATCTAATTTACCTTGAAAGCCTTTAGCCAGCAAGTTACATTATCAGTAATCAACAAGTATTTATATCAAGGAAAACAACTATATATTCATGTAACATTCTTGTGCGAATTTCTAATATTACAATTCCATTATGAGGGAATAAGGGGACTTTTTGGAAAGGAAAAAAAGTATTTGTTTGATGAAAAATCAAATTTTCTATCCATCTCTTTAGAATAATATTCAATAATTAAGGACCCAATATTTGACTTATAAACAAGCTAAAGCAACCAAATAAAATTTTGGTCAATGCATTGCCTTACCTATTCTCCATAGGCTTTAAGAAGATCTATCAAAGTATTTCATCTTATGATGGCCTTCCATAACTCAAGAACATCGTAGAATTTTTATGGAATTTGATAAATTCTATAAGATGGCCCCTTTTTCCTTCCATACTTTAAAATAAATGATTCCTCTCATATTATTAGATTATTTTTTAAACAGATTATTCATTTCTATGGCCTGTCATATATCTGATCGAGATGTTAGATTTATTTCACATTTTTGAAAAACTTAGTAAATATTTTTTGGAACAAAAGTGAAAATTTCTTTTGCTCGTTACCCTCAAATAGATAAGCAAATTGAAGCAGTGAATTAGTTTTTAGGTAACGTATCAAGGTGTCTTATAGCCAAAAGTTAAGAAAATTAGGGTTTATATTTTCCTACCTTTGAAATATCATATAATAGTGTTATTTCTAGAACAACTAAGACCTCACCTTTAGGAGTATATGATTAAATTCCCTGAAGATATATTATTGCAATCAACCTCATACCTTCATGCTTTCTCTGATTATACATGTTTATTTGTCAAATATTTTTAAAACCTCCAAGAAACTATAAGAAAACAAATTACATCAGGTAATGATAAATATTCTTAAAATCCAAATATTGATAGATTAGTAGAGGAATTTAAATAAGGAGATTATTATTGATTCACATCCTCTCATGAAAACCTCCATTGATAGATGTACAATACATGTTGCTCTAATGATCCATGTTTAAGTTGCAGACTAGGAAAACATGGTGTGTCAGGTTATCTTATTTTAGTTGACATCTCTCTTGATGCTGTTCAAACTCTTGCTTACGTGATCTTCAACTAATAATCATTAGCACTCCCTAACTCTATCTTTAATGACCTTGTTAGCTCATTCTACTGATGGTTTATTGCTTATAGTGCCATGCTCGTCCATCATTATCCTTGATTTGCACCTTTGGTTTAACATTAATACCCCTTAATCTTTTTGAACAGGGGAAATAGACAGATTCAACGACTTGTTGAGATAAGGGTTGAAGAGTAAGAGAAAAAGGGAGGAAGGAGGAGGAAGCAAACACCCACATATAAAAGTAGAAAAACAAAAGACTTTGAGAATCAAGGAGGTGAACTATTTTTCTAGAGATATAGTGCATTTCTCTTCTTATCTATGAGAGAAATCTTTGTAGCCCAAACTATAGGTACATTTTCCTCTTGCTCACAAGTCTTTTAACTTGTGCTTTGATTAATATCTCTCGATCATCACACAGTGGACACATGTTGCTTGATTTAACTACTATAAAACTTTTGGTCTCTCAAATCTTTGATAGTTTGCCAATCTACGTTTCTCTTGAATCTCATTATTTGGAACTCTCTCTCGTAAAATAATCAACTTGGGCGACATATTCACTTATCTCTTTGTAAACTGTTGATGCGTATACTCCCCATTGCCACAATGACTTGGTTAATTTTCTCCGTCAAAAAATTGGTGCTACAATTTTGTTAGCATATGTGCATGTTAAATATTCATAAATTAAAAATTTATTAATGTTTTTATTTAAGACACTTCTGCTCAAAATAATGTACAAGCCTTTAGTTTTATTATTTATTAAAATTTTATTGTAAAGTACTTGCATGATAAAAGAATATTTTTATTGGCTTAAATAAATTGGGAAATTAAAATAATTATTTCTCATAAATTTTTTCTTTATAAATAATTACTATCAATAAATAAACTTACTTTCTAGTAAGATGCGCGGAGCGTTGGGGCCGAGGCAATGGAGGAGACTGCCTCGATCACCTCCGCTTCCTCTCACCAGCTCCTTGCGGAAGAAGCTTCGGCTTCCGAGGATCCCTTCGAAGAGACTCTTCATCCGTCTTGTCGTTGTCATCGTCCTCATTGCTTTTGTTGCTCCCGTATTCTTCCATTTCCGCCTGCGCCGATTCCACCAGGCGAGCTTCTTTTCGATCCTTTTTCGCAAGCGCAATCACTAATCTCCTCCTTTCGTTTCATTTCGGTTTCTCTATCTTCCGTAGTAGGACTGATCTCTGCGACCGGATTTTTGTTGTATATAATCTGTTGTAACCCTACATTTGAATTTTCTATTATTGCGATTGATGCAGATGCGAATGCGAAAGTGCCACTGGCTGGAGAGTCCTCCGCTTGTTTGTGCACACGGCGGTGATTCCAGCCGGGCAGCGCCCAACACAGTAATCATTTTTAATTCCTGCTGATTTCTCAAAACTCTTAAAAGTGTTATTGCTCCGTGATGTTAGTTTCATCTACTTGCTCGTTCATTAAATCTACAGTGAGGAATCCTAAACTTGCTGTTACAATCGCTTGCTTCAGTAATTCCTAATGCTCATTAATCTAGGAAGGCTTTGATGGAAGATGAATGAGAAGTATGTGCAGGCAGTGTATGTTAAAGTTGTTTGTAGCAAGTGACACACTCTCGTAGATGATCAAAAGGAAAAGCTAAAAGGCACAGTTTGAATGTGTTGAATCATTCGTAGTATGGTTGCTTGGGAATCAGGATATGATTAAGCCATAACAATAGAAGTTGTTACCGCCAAATCAATCTTTTGCAAGCCCAGTCCTATTATTTCATATAGCCTTGGTGACCATGTTAGTTTTGAAGTCCTTTAAACGATGAGTTGAAGAATGGATTAAAGATAATTTATATATTGATGTTTTTAAATGTTATCATTATGTTCATACTCTACAAATTTGCTGTAAAATAGACAATGATGTAAGCGCTTGTGCAGTCTAACTTTGATTGAATATCTCTTATGGTTTAAAAAATCCATAAAATCTATTATTTAGAGTTGTGAGCCTCTGAATTCTTCCCTTGTTTTTATTTACCAAATTATCACTCCATCTATAATTATGTTTTTCTTAATATATCATGGTGCTATAAGTTGGTCGTCATGATTTATTTTGTTTCCATTGTTGCTTAAAGAACATGATCATTTCTCAAGGATGCTACACCATATTACATTCATGTATGCAAAGTGCATTCGAATGTTATTGATATGTCACCAAAAATCACTTTGATATGGTACGAATCTCTAGGCATATTTGAATTGGAAACTCCTAAATTTAAATTTGGGACCATCCAAGCTCTGATTTCAGCAAACATACATTCAAACTAAACGTCTCAACAAGACGAACCCAATTACATTAAAATCGTTCCTATCCGAGTCCAAATGGGCTCAAATCAAGGGTAGCTTCAAAGCATTTATTGGGTAACCAAATAATTTCCAAATATGACATGCTTATGGTCGAATTAAGCGGTTTGACGAGATGAATCCAATAAATCCAAGATTACTTAATTATAACATCATTAAGGCATTTAAATACTTGACCAAAGATCTATGATCGAAGGAATAAATATGGATCATTTGATGGAGCACTCTGAATTTGCTCTAGATTTTCACTATATTTACGGAGCATGCCACTCCCAAAAATCTATAAATAGGCCTTTATTCTTCACATGAAGGGAGGAGGAAGGAGACTATGGAGAGTTCCCTGTATTTTTCATCTATTACCGTTGACAATCACCACAAGCTATCGCCACCGATGATCATCATCACCACCGACGATCGACATTAGAAATCACCACCATCTCCAGAATACTAACAAGATTTAACCTTGTTGGGTGTATTTGTTTTCTTGTGGACAAAATTAAGCCCTTTTGTTGGATATATAATTATTTTAATCAAAATTTCATTAAAATTTCATGTCATTAAGTTGAAAATCCAAGAATGGTTTAGCCTTCTAGTGTGAAAAAATTCAGCATTTTCTCTCTCCACAAAATGTCGGGCCTCCTCTCTTTGAAATGTCATTCTCAAGCATGAGAATTTTGGCCAAGGGAGCTTCCTGTCTCTACTTCATTGGTGGTCCCTCGTGAAATAAGAAATAGTTTGAAATTTCAAATAGAAGAGGTTATTTCTTGAATAAAGAAGGGTCCATAAATGATGGATTTTCAAATTTAAAATTAAATTATATTCTCTACCTTAAAAAAAGCTTAAATTAAGGAGTTATGCTAATAAAGCATTATTGTAGGCAATTTCAAAGTTCAAATTAATCAGCACCCTCTCCCTTAAAATGCTGTTTAAATTAAAGAGTTGTGCCAATGATGCATTATTGGAGGCAATTTCAAATTTCAAATTAAATAACACTCTCTTCCTTAAAGTAAGGTTTAAATTAAGGAAGATATACATCTATTAAGCATTATTGGAGGTAATTTCAAAATTCAAACTAAACAACACTCTCCTTGAAGCAAGGTATACATTAAAGAGGTCTTATACTAATGAGGTATTATTGAGGATTATTTCAAATTTTAAATTTATAGAAGATATGATCGCCCCTATGAAGGAATTTATTAAGTTATTTTGTTCTTGTAATTACTATGTAATAGTTATAAATATGTGGTGATATTATTATAACAAAAAATAAGCTTAAATGAGATGTTTAGGCATTTTTTGATATAGAATATGATGCAAGTTTCAAGGTATTATATCTGTATGTCATCAAAAACTTATCTTGATCGGGCACGAATCTCGATGCAAAATCAAGTTGGAAGCTTCCGAAATTAAAATTGGGACTATCCGAACTTAGATTTCAACAAACTTATAGTCGAACTGAGCATCTCGAGAATACGAACCCAACAACATCAAATTCAACCCAATTCGAGCCCAAACGGGTCCAAATCAAGGGTTATTAGCACTGTTGAAAGGTTTGAATCACAATTTGGATTACCAAACGGTTTCAAAACTTAACATGCTTGTAGTCAAATCGAGCGTCTCGACGAGATGAATCCAACGAGCCCAAGATCACCGAATTCCAACATCACTAAGACATTCAAATGTCCATCAAACGGTCCATGATCAAGGGATTCAACATCGGCCGTCCATCTAACTACTCCCTATTTATCCTTGATCTCTCACTTATTTACGGGTCATGCACTCCAGAAATATATAAATAGACACCTCATTTCTCTTGAAAAAGAATCCAAGCAAGAAGAGAAGGAAGAAGCTCCTCCTTGACCACCGCATGAGTTCCGCCGGACCACCGCCTGACGTCGCTGCTCCTTCGGACCACCACTTGAGGTCCTCACTCTTGCCGGATCATCGCCTGAGGCTCTCACCCTGGCTGGACCACCGCCTGAGGCCCTCACCTTCGCCGGACCACCACCTGAGGCCCTCACCTTTGCCAAACCACCACGTGAGGCCCTCACCTTTGCCGAACCACCACGTGAGGCCCTCACCTTCGCCGGACCACCACCTGAGGCCCTCACCCTCGTCGGACCACCACATGAGGCCCTCACCTTCGCCGGACCACCGCATGAGGCTCTCACCTTTGTCGGACCACCACCTGAGGCCCTCACCCTCGCTGGACCACCGCTTGAGGCTCTCACCTTCGCCGGACCACCGCCTGAGGCCCACACCTTCGTTGAACCACCACTTCAGGCCCTCACCTTCGCTGGACCAGCACCTGAGGCCCTCACCTTCGCTGAATCACCACCTGAGGCCCTCACCTTCGCTGAATCACCACCTAAGGGCTTGGACTCCACCAGACCACCACTTGAGGCCCTAAAAATCCGTCAAACCATTAACTGACATCAGAGTTCTGCCAAATGACTGTCAGACTACTAATTGATGCCCTAACTTCCATGTGATGTTAGATTTAACATTAGACTTCAACTATACGGTTGACATTTGTAATCTGATCGCCCTCAAGGACGAGCCAGCCCACTGTACTCAACTCAAAATCCAGTGAAATCTTTTCAACTGGGCTAGGCCCCATGGTTTTTCCCCTTTTCAAGGTTTTCCACGTAAAAAATCTTGTGTTCTCTGTGTGTGAGCTGGATATCTGTGCAGCACTAAGACGTAGAATTACAACTCTATCGTCATGTATATTATAGTTTGCAACAATATCTATGAAAAAGAGAAGGTCTATTAATAACTTTTTTTAATGAGCTTCACAATACAACAACAACATCCTTTTAATGAGCTTCACAATGCAAGATAATATTTTAAATGGTTCCCAAAGGGTTATATTATGATCAAGGTGTAATATAATTATTTTCATTAAACTTTCATCAATATTTCATGTTATTAAGTGGAAAATCCAAGCATAATTGAACCTTCTAGTAGGAAAGAAATTTAGCATTTTCTCTCTCCACAAAATATTGTGCCTCCCCTCTTTTGAATAACATTCCCAAGCATCAGAATTTTGGCCAAGGGGGGCTTCCTGTCTCTCCTTCATTGGTGGTCCCTCATGAAATAAGAAATAATTTGAAATGTTAGATGGGCGAAGTTATTGCTTGAATCAAGAAGGGTCCAGAAATGATGACTATTCAAAATTGAAATTAAAAAAAAAATTCTCTCCCTTAAAATTAAATTAAGGAGTTATGCCAATAAAGCATTATTGAAGGCAATTTTGCTGTTCAAATTAATTAGCACTCTCCCTTAAAATGTTGTTTAAATTAAAGAGTTATGCCAATGATGAATTATTGGAGGCAATTTCAAATTTCAAATTACATAATACTCGCTTCTTTAAAGCAAAGTTTAAATTAAGGAAGAGATACATCAATTAAGCATTATTAGAGGTAATTTCAAAATTCAAACTAAACAACATTGTCTCCTTGAAGCAAGGTATAAATAAGGAGGTCTTATACATATGAGGCATTATTGAGGATAATTTCAAATTTTAAATTTATAGAAGATATGATCGCCTCTATGAAGAAATTTATTAAATTATTTTGTTCTTGTAATTACTATGTAATATTTATAAATATGTGATGATATTATTATAATAAAAAATTAAGTTAGATGAGATGATGTAGAATGTTTAGGCATTTTTGGATATAGATCATGGATGCAAGTTTCAAGTCATCGTATATATGAAAAAGAGAGGGTCTATTAATATATTTTTTTAATGAGATTCATAATGAGTGATAATATTTTAAATGGTTCCCAAAGGGTTAGATTATGATCAAGGTGTAATATAATTATTTTCATTAAAATTTCATCAAGATTGCACGTCATTAAGTGGAAAATCCAAGCATGATTGAGCATTCTAGTAGGAAAGATATTCAGCATTTTCTCTCTCCACAAATTGTCATGCCTTCCCTCTTTGGAATGACATTCCAAAACATGAGAATTTTGGCTTCCTAACTCTCCTTCATTGGTGGTCTCTCATGAAATATGAATTAGTTTGAAATTTTACATGGAGGATTGCTTGAATCAAGAAGGGTCCATAAATGATGGATTTTCAAATTTGAAATTAAACAATATTCTCTCCCTTAAAAATAAGGTTTAAATTAAAGAGTTATGCCAATGAAGCATCATTGGAGGCAATTTCAAAGTTCAAATTAATAAGCACTCTCTCTTAAAATGATGTTTAAATTAAAGAGTTTTGTCAATGATACATTATTGGAGGCAATTTCAAATTTCAAATTAAAAAAACACTCTCCCTCAAAGCAATGTTTAAATTAAGGAAGAGGTACATCAATTAAGCATTATTGGAAGTAATTTTAAAATTCAAACTAAACAACACTCTCTCCTTTAAGCAAGGTATAAATTAAACAGTTCTTATACTAATGAAGTATTATTGAGGATAATTTTAAATTTACAGAAGATATGATAACCCCTATAAAAAATTTATTAAATTATTTTCTTCTTGTAATTACTATGTCATAGTTATGAATGATATTATTATAATAAAAAAATAAGCTTAGATGAGATGATGTAGAATGTTTAGGCATTGTTTTAGGTAGGCCTCGGTGGCTCTTTCTTTAACGGAAAATTTGGTGAATTGCCCATAAAATATTATGTTTTTTCAATCATGAATGAGGCATGCAATTTTATTATGGTATTATCTTCACTCCACGCCAGTCCATTTCCTACATGTTCAGGCTTAGCTTCCATCCATTATTCCGCTATGGCTAAGATCTACTTTTAGTATGTCTTTACACCTTCATCCCTGACTAGAAGGGAGGCTTATTTTGGGAGGTTCACTTATAACATTCCATTTTGATTTACAATTTGAAACACAATATATGTGACTGAAACTAGAAGAACTTTGAATAAGATATTGGAATATATATATAGGGGTTATTTTGAGAGGTTCACTTATCATGTCCTATTTCGATTTACAATTTTGAAACGCAATATATATGAAAAACTAGAAAAATTTGATTAAGATAAGAGAAACTACAGTGATATTGCTGACCATTGTTTACTGGAGCGATGCTAAAGTTCACCGGAATTTTTGAAGGAGTAAATTTATAATCAATTTAATGTTATTTTTTGGTACTTAATTGCTTCCATTTACTGACAGATGGATGCATATCGCATTGCTATTCAGTCTCATGTGGATTGCATTGAAATAGATGTCTCTCGATCCTTAGATGGAACATTGTTTGCTCTTCATGACAGGTGCACTCCTGAACTTTTACATTTTTTTTATTTGAATACAACCAATTGATTTTGCGATGTAAGCAAAAATATAGGGGGCCCTATATTTTTGCTTGACAAAATAATTGCTTTCCTAAATAACTAGGAAAGACACAAAACAATACAAATAGATAAAACAAACTTTAATATTATAAAATGAAAGACTTACAAACTTTGACTCAAACGACTCTTACAAGACACCCTAAAATTGCTTCACTTGAGAAGAGGGATACAGGTGGAGTGGCACTTGTGGAGAGACGAAAGAGGTTAGAAGCCCGAGAAGAAAGGGTGGAAAGAGCCCGCAGTATTTCCGGAGGAGATGAGAAAGAAGGGTGGAAAGAGCCCGCAGGATTTCCAAGCAAAAGCAAACCCGCAGGTTAACACTTTTCCAAAAATAACATTTCATTCAACTTCACTAACTTCAAACATTACAAATCATCTCATATATATAGGTATGAGAAGAGAATATGAAAAGACACTTTACATAAATATAACATATAAAACTAAGCATTAAAAAGCATAGGAATCTTCCCCCCATGCTCACGGAAATCAGCCCAATCCAAGAACCGAAGCAGCCACCGCAGGAAACAAGGAGGCCGAGCGGAATCGAGGAGCCACGGCCATGGGAAACACCCCGGGCTCAGAAGACCAGCAGCCGGCCGGAATCCCAAGGAGCAAAAGCACTTAAAAAAATTAAAAACAATGGTGGAAACCAAGGAGCCACCATGGGAAAAGCAAACAACTTCTTGGGATTCCAAAAACCCTTTTTGGAAACCCAAGAGACAACTTTAAGACATTAAAACTATAATAAAAATGCATTAAATAAAAAGTAAGATAATAAATGAACTAAAATGTTAGCTAATAATGAGCTAACCCCTAGTTCAATAAATGAACTAAAGACTAGCTCATAAATGAGCTAAAATTCTAACTCAATTTTTGTTGAGCTAGTAGACTCATGGGAAGTCAAAAATTTGAATTATTTTGGACTTGTGTTGACCTCCCCTTTGTCTACATCATTTTGTAGTCACGCTGAAACATTAAACTTCAAGCACTACCAAGAGTTTGATGTGGAAATTTCTGGGTGGTATTATTTATTTATTCTAATTTAATTTAATTTAATTTTTTTAATTTCTGGGAGGTCTTATGTGTTGGACGATGCCCAGTTTCGTGGAACATTAAATCAAAGAATTTGCTTGCGATTTTTTTTCTACATTGTGAAAATAATGTTGGCTTCTTAATTTGGCAACTCACTCTGACATTGTACTTAAAGTTTATGTACTACTGTTCCGGATATGTAAATTCTTAGTCTGGTAAATTCTTAGTCCGGATATATTCATAGTCATTACTAATAAATTTATGAGAGAAAATAAATGAGAAATTATGAGAGAAATATTTTTATTAAACTAATAAATTCTAGTTTTTTTTTAAGTTTAATTTATATTAATATTTTGTAAACAAGTTTTTTTTTTTTAAATATTTTGTAAACAAGTTGGCTCATAATCCAACCTGATTTGGGGTTGGCTCAAACTTTTGCCTCATTTTCTCATCATGACCATTTATCCGGATGAGCTTGAGTTGTCTCAGTCACATTCCTAATCTAGAGCTTGGCAATGTCAAAAAATATAACGCAATGATTTTAATCGTCTAGGAAATTCAATACCATCAACCTGGACGTTTAACCAGGAAAATAACTTTTTTGTTACATAATTGACATTGTTTCCTTCTAGTCAATAATCATATTCTCAAAGCTTGTTTGTTGGTTGGTAGCTAGATTGAAGGTTTTATATTTTTAGCTGTCAACCTGTATTTAAAAATCTTAATTATAAAGTATCACACTTCAAAATCATGTTAAAGCTGAGTTTTTTTTTTCCATATAATTGGGCCTAAACTATGGAGAGCTATAGTGTTCCAGGACCCAGCTAGTTTTAGTTAGCTCTGGAATTGTGAGTCACTTCTATTGGGACATGCAATGCAGATGTTTTTTTTCTTCCAATTTTTGCCTGATTTTCTCTGAAACTAATTGAAATTATATTTATGAAGTTGCTATGAAGCGACTTTGATTGTAAAGATCCAAATAGTCTTCTCAAGGGTCGATGGCTCTAAATCTCATCTCCAAAGTGGGAATTTGTGCATGCCAATATGATCTGATTGCAACTGGCCACTCATATGCATTTTCCTTCCTTGCTCATGGTCTTTACGAGGAGTTGGCTATAGTAGGATAATGGCTGCTATTGAAGAGTTTTTTAATTTCTGCCTAGATAGATTTGAAGGGGGAGAACCTTTTGGGGAAGCTGTTGGCCAAGTAATAGAAGAGGGAAGTGATGGAGACTAGGAGATAAGAAGAATGAAGAAAAGTCATGAGGAGCAGAGGGGGGATATCGTTATCATAATATCTAGTACATGATTTGTCCTGCATCCATGATTTGTCCTGCATCAGATTATCCAATTCCTTTTAAACCTTTTGGTGACCAAACAATTACTAAGCGAACTTTTCATGTATTATGAATTTCCTATGATTTCTTTCGTACTTGTTTCTGCAAACGTACCAAATTGTTAACTCTTACATGACAGGCAGGGATCTGCAGAGAATGTTAGGCAATAGTACTGCAAAAGTTGGCTTCATGAGCACAAACGAGGTTAGATGTTCTTGTTTAAGTGAATTCCAAGAATTTGATGTGCTTTGCTTCTGACTGTTGTTAATGGATTAAAGTTAATTATTTTTTTTCAAAAAATAATTTAGTTGAAGGCTTCATAAATAAAAAAGAAAATTTTCAAAATATTCTCGAGACTATTCGTGTATGACCACATTAGTTCAAGAGTATCATGTTGCCCCAATTTATTCACTCGACTATACGAACTTGATCCAGAATAATTCCTCATGTTGTAATTGTGATATAAAATTGATCCCAATTTAGTCTCAAATGGATCATTTTGAATCAATTTTGTATAGTCAAGGGACTAAATTAGAGTAAGATTATATTTGGGGATTAAAATGGCCATATACGAATAGTCGGGGGACTATTGTGAAATTTAATATACTTTAGTTTGTGGTGTAGATAAACAAACTCAAAGCAGAGTTCAAGTTGGGGCTAGGATCAAGTGAACATAAAATACCTACCATCCATGAAGCTTTAGCGGTAATTAACTCACCATTTCCCTCCAACTTTTCCTGGCACTCTCAAGTTGTTTAATTTCTGGCACAAACAGACCTTGAAGTACGCTTGAAGTTGATCTCTCCGTTTTTTTCTCCTTTCATTCAACATTCTCATTCAAAAGTCATTCCTTCATGTTTTACTTTAGTCATTATATTTCCTTTCACTCTTTAATGTAACATGGGAATATGTTTTCTTATAGTTTGTGTCGGGCTCAGTCAGGCAGGTGGTTCTTGATGTGAAAGTTGGGCCACCGTCATTTGAGAAAGACTTGGCCATGGATGTTTTGTCTGTGGTAAGTTAATGCTCCTCAGTTCAGTTGAGTTAAACAATTCTTGTATTTTTTATTTTATTGCAAAATCCCATCCAAATTTGGCTTAGTTAAACCAATACGCCAAGTTGTAATCAGGCTTATAAACGTGAACAGGGTAAATTTTAATCGTTGATGGATTTTATTTGCTACTTCCTCAGTAGCATTCGGGTTTTTAATATCAATTATTTTACTTTGCTGTGCTTTGAGGAAATTAGAACTTTAAAAAAGAACAAAACTACTGAAAACTTGCTCAGCAACTCCAATTTCCCTTGCTAACAGGTGCAGAGAAGTGGCTGCAAAAATTGTTTAATTTGGGCAAAAAGTGATGTTCTGGTACATAACATTATGAATTTAAAAGAAGATGCCAAGGTAACTTGATCTTTTTCTCCTTCACATTCATCATTTTCGTTTGATTTAGATTTGGTTGGTATAATTATCCTTTAACTATTTTTCCTAGCCTTTTGTGATTATCTTGCGTAATTTTGCTTCCATGACAGGTTGGTTACATTGTCTTGAAGGATTTTGTCACTGGTGCCACGAGTAATTTACTCAGGATGAAAAATGCAGTAGTAGTTGGGGTCTACCATCCTTTGATCGACAAGAGGCTTGTTCAGATCTTGCATGGGTAAGACCTTAATTACTGCTCCTGCATCCTTTGTTTTGTGACAGATATTCAAATTTGTTAATGAATTGGTCTCCACCTTAGCCAAGAAAGCTCAAATCCATCAATGTTATGGATTTGCATTTATTTTTGAGATAATTTGTTGTGAATTCACAACATCAGCATGCCAGATTTCTATTCCAAATAATAAAAAAAAAGAGGTCAATTAATGATAGCAAGGATTTGCTAACTGTTTTTTCCCCCCCAAAATCGAACAAACTTAGTCACCACTGCTCCATTAGTAGCATGGTTCCCGCCATCTACTTCACCATCCTTAGCCCTCCTTTTTACCGTAAATTTGTTTATAGTTTTTTGTTCTCTTGGATCCGTTGCAACAAATCTATTAAGGGCACGCAATTTAGGAAAGAAATGGCAGTAGCTCCTCATATTTATTGGAGGATGTTGTTCATCTAAATGAGGTTTATTTTGCAATACTTGATAATTCGGATGATAAAGTTGTCTCTGCATTTGCTATCAGGTAGGATATTCCTTGCGATTGACATATCTTGAAAAACGTCTTGGACTGCATGTTCAATACGAATCATTGAATTCTTTGATAGATTCTACATCTATGGCTCTTCATTTCACAGAAAATTTTGGATGGTCTAATTCCAATATCTTTCAAGCAAATGCTAAAAGTGACATGGCTGAGGATATTGTTTTTATCTTAATGATGCTCAGTGTCAATCCAAAGATGTGCTATCTTATGCATAGTCTTGAAAGTAATTGATGCGGACATCCGATGGTGGATGATATTTAATGGAAGAGTTGAAAATCGACGGCCAAGATCACTTCGTTTTATTTTAATTTATTAATTGTATTTTGATTTAATTTTGCAATTTTCCTTTTTTATCCTTTTTATTTAAGAGTCTTGTCTTATGTAAGCCCAAGGGGTAAATTTGTCTTTTAGTTTCTTTTGAGGCCTATATATAGAGGCCCCTTATCTTGTATTAAGTATGATGAAATTATAATAAAAATTTGTGTTCTGCACTTGTGCTCTTTTGGGAGGACGTTAGTGAGATTCCATCAGATTCCTATGGGAAGTAATCGAAGTTTTCACCAGCCGTAGGATGGGTCCGGGCTCGTGGCTTGAAGCCCCTTTGAGAAGGACAACTTATCACCTGTCAGTCTTCGGAAGAGTCCAAGGCTCGCGGTTTTGTTTTCTTTTTTTTCATTATTATTCTCCTTATTTTCCTAACCACTACTTCCCCATCTCTCTTTCTCCTATTGGCCGAAAACTCCACCCAAATTGTAGGCCAAAAGACACCCAACCGTCGGCCCAATCCCCTTCCCAAAGCCGCCAGCCATCATCCATCCCTGGGCTCCAAGATTCAAAATCTAGCATTAGCTCCCTTTAATTTTGGAAACAATTTAAATTCATATTCAATTGAATTTGAATTTGAATTTTATTTCATAAATGAGGAAATCTTCTTTAGTGAAGTCCCTCAAATTATGCAATTTTAAATTTTAAATAGGAGTTGAATTAACTCTACTTTCTTATTTTTAGATTCTAAATATAGCCACCTTTGACCCCTCATATCAATCACCCATAATCCTAGCTGCCGGCCCTACCCCCCTTCCTATTTCCTCTTTTCCTCCACTTTTCAAATTGATTATTGAAGCCATTCCTTATTCAATGCATCTTAAGTTTGAAAAGTTTTTAAATTCGAATTTAAATTAATTTGAATTTGAAATTCTTTCTTAAAATAGGATGAATTATATTAAGAGGCTTTCCTTAATTCTCTCAATTTGAATTTAATTAAAGACCTGTCATAATTCCCTTACCTTATCTTAATAATTCAAGTTGTGAAATTCCTTAAGTCTACATTCATCGTATGTGCACACATTCAACGTATGTGGATGCCTTCCCTTTTTCCCCTCTTTTGGCCGATCCCCTACGTTCTACATTAGTAATAATTATTATCGATTCAAGGCCAATCATCTATAGGATATTGGTTGATGTTCTTCATGGTAGAATTTGTGCATGCCTCCAACTATAATTGTCTCAAAGCACTAATCAAGTTCTATTACTTCCTATTAATTAAGATGTTCTATTTCAACTTTATTTTGATCTAGTACACAAGATGGGTTTATTTGTGAAATTAGGGTTGAATGGATGGCCACCATCTCCCATTGGATTGACTTGAGGAGTTCACCCAAGACAAAGTCATTTTAGTGGGGGAGTAATATTTTGAATTCACAGCATCAACATGTCAGGCTACTACTCCAAATAAAGAAATAGAGGACAATTAATGACAAAAAGGATTAGAGGTAAAGTTTAGGAACAACTGGATAAGATTAGAGAGAGTCGGCTTAGATGGTTTGGTCACATAAAATGATGGCCTTCTGATGACCCGGTTAGAAAAGTAGATGTATTAGATTTGACTTATGTTAAGAAAGGTAGAGGTAGACCTAAAAAGACTTGGTTAGAAATATTAGAAATGATCTTTCTTTATTAGGTTTAATTAATAATTTGACTTTTAACCAGACACAATGATGAAAAAGGATTCATGTAACCGACCCTACATAGTGGGATAAAGACTTAATGTTGTTGTTGTAATTTCTGAAACCCTAAATTCAAAAATAATGATGACATTTGATGTGATCTATATAATGAAGTAATAAAATGTTTATATATATATATATATAGTCTTCTTTCCTATGAGATTTAAATTCTGGATCTGGAATTGTAGGTTGTAATTAATTGAAGAGTTTTGAGTTGAAACAGGAGCAGGAAGAAAGTCTATGCCTGGACTGTTGACGATGCTGATTCAATGAGGAGGTTGTTATTAGAACAAGTGGATGCCATAGTCACAGGCCATCCATCTCTTCTACAGAATGTCATGCAGGAGCTGGAAACAGAATGCTTTGCAGAGGGCTTCTCCTTACCTTGAAAGTCCCTGGTTTGGCTTGCTTTTCCTTTTTTTAAACAGTTCCAGTTAAGGTGTTGCTGTTTTACCAAATAGGTCATAAATTTGTATTACTTATTTATGTGATAGGTATGAATCTTTATATACTTAGTCATAATAATATATTATGTTGTAAGCATGACAATTAGAGAGGAATTAAAGAGGTTTTCCCACTAACGGAATCAAAAGGAATTAATTAACATTAAATATATTTTAAGATTTGCGAAATGATTTTTGGTTGATGTTGTGCGGTGTCATTTTATATGTTAAGCCTTCATTTGCGGTAGTTTTTTTGTTGCTTTATAAAACTGTTTTTTAGTAAAAAAATTTCTAGTTCTAAAAATTTTTGTATGAAGAAGTTGTTTTTGAAGTCAATAAAAAAGTTGTCCCATGTGAAGCCTAAGTGAAAAAAGAAGAGAGGGATTAGTGTAAAAAGATGAGTAGTATAAGAAAGCTTCATGTGTTCACAAAATTCTCTCTCCCCCTCATTTTTAATAACTGAATTATTTAGAACTAGGCTGGTTTCATCAATCTTAACAAATTTCTCATCAAGCAAGAGGTAAATTGTGATATTTTGCTTCCCTTCTGATGCACAAGTTGGCTTTTGTATTAGCTTGTTATATTCTTCATATATTGATTATTACATAGGATGGATATTATTTTATTCTATCAAATGCAGTATGGTTTAATAGAACCTGCATTAGAAAAAAGTTTAGGCTTTGTTTGAGATGACTTTTTAACTGTTTTTTATTGCTTTATAAAATAGTTTTTTTAGTATAAAAATTTCTAGACAAATTTCTTGAACTATGAAAAGTTGTTTTTGAAAGTATTAAAAAGCTATTTTGAACAAAGCCTTAAAAGGCAACTGAGAGGACTCTGTAAAGCGATATGTTATTGTGTACGCAATCCGAACGTAGAATAAGATTCGGATGTTGCATATTTATTGTTTATTTTATTGCGTATTTTTTGATACATAATTTTTTATGGCAAATAAGCAACAAAATAAATAATACTCACTAAATAGTCACTAAATACACAATAAATATGCAAAAAAAAAGAACGTATAAAAAATTATGTATAAAAAAATATTCAGCAAAATAAGCAGTAAATACGCAACATTCAAATCTTACTCTGCGTTCGGATTGCGTAAACAATAATTTCTCCTGTAGAGCAGCTTGAAAAAAGTATCAAAATGCTAATGCGAGTTGGAAATCATATGCTATGTGATAGTTATTAGTTTTGGTTATTTATAAGTGTTTATTGACCTCATCTTGTTGTAGAGACTAATGTAGTTGTTGAAGTCTTATCACTGTTGAACTTCATTGAAATATTTATTTACATACATATCTTTAGTTTAAATATCACATTTTGGATTGGAATTTTCTTTTTTTTGGGGGGTTAATTTTATATGGAGTTATGGAAACTTCTTTTTGAGAACTTAATGATACACTGTGCCATTTATAAATTCAGAAAATTAAGGAGAGATTTGTTATGAATGTAAGATCTATACAGTCCATTATAGAAGCATATGGATCACTATCATAGAATACAACAAAAAAGAAGTCAACAGCTTCATGAGATGAATATAAGAAGACGTTTATTGTCACTCAAAATTATTGAAAGAGCGATCTATTATTATTATTTTTTATTTTTTTGAAAGAATAATCTATGATCAAAGGAATCAGTACAAGATATTTGATGTAATATTTTAAAATTTTGTTGCATTTATGAATTCAGGATCCCTAGTCTGTGATTTTGATGATGATAAATTTTATTGATTGAACTGTTGATTTTCTCACTAAATATTTTAGATATTTCTTTTGTCTGTGAGCACTAAAATTTCATGTAAGATATACAAAGCTCAAGACTGTTGAAGACTCAATATTGGGTAGAATAAGATGTAAAAGAGTCTGTAATTTTAT
This sequence comes from Dendrobium catenatum, assembly GCF_001605985.2. Classification (NCBI taxonomy): domain Eukaryota; kingdom Viridiplantae; phylum Streptophyta; class Magnoliopsida; order Asparagales; family Orchidaceae; genus Dendrobium; species Dendrobium catenatum. The sequence continues at coordinate 956,125 of NW_021319551.1, read as the reverse complement.
TTCCTTATTTTTTACTTATTGAGACTGATCACATAAGAGTGTATGTAATTTGGATGATCATGCACACATATAGAGGAGAGAAAATTTTTAAGTTAATTTTTTTAAACAAATCGTATTGTACGATTTTCAATAATAATGTATGATATGTTATCTATAAATAGGCTTAATGGCTAATTGGTAAAATTAGTTTCAGTGAACTAATTGTATTATACGATCATGATCGTACAATATGATTTGTTACGATCTGAAAACTCTAGCCATTAGATTAATTTAAGTAAGATTTTGAAATATGATTTTTTAACTGTTCATACTATACGATATGAATCGTACTGTACGATATGAATTACACTGTAAGAACATTTGAAATCTTGTTAAAATGAACACTCGTAATTAGTCAATCAAATCATAATTTAATGAATGATATCTGATTGTACTATACGATATTGATCATACCATATGATTAACAAAAACGAAATCTGGCTGTCCTAGAGATCATATCAAACGAAAACATAATTTTTGAACTAATTGTATTGTATGATATTTATATTTTATTGGATGACCTACTTTAAATGAACTAATTGAATTGTACGAGACGATTAACAAAGATGAATTTCTATCGTCCCAAGAATCGTCCCGTACGAATAGAGGAAATTGAATTGATCGTACTAGATGATCTATTGATCGTACTGAACGATGTGTTCATAAAATTTGAACATTTCATTTTGAACGACTGTTCACATCTTATTGAATGAGACTAGTTTTAAACTGATCGTATTGTACGTAATAGAATCATATTGTACGAACTGTATCAGCTACATTGAATTTTTAGGGTTTCTTGAAGCCTATTGTAAATGCTTTTATTTTTAAAGTTTTTTTGTGAATCAAGGGAGGAACGTGTGACTCAAGGAGGAACTTTGAAATAAAAGATTTTGAGAAGAAAATCAGGATTTGAGAGATGAAGGAGAAGGTGAGCTTGAGTGTGAGGGAGAAGTAGTGTGAGGAGATCACATGGTTGCTCCGGGCTAGCTATACCCTTGCTTCTCCTTTGGCCTTGGTGAGTCTTTTGGAAGCTCTCTAAGGAGAGAGGCTTCTTAATCTAGTCCTTGATGTACTCTGCTTTCTCTAGGAGGGAGAGAAAGGAGCTAAGGTTCTCTGCCTTATCTAGGAGGGAGAAAAATGAATCACGGTCCGCTGCCATCACCGGGAGGGTGACGTAGCATCCAACACTTCGGCGCATCAAAGGTTTGGTGAAAGTGAGTTTGTAAAGGTTTCTCCATCTTGTAAAGGTTTCTCCGTCTTGCTTTAGAAGCAAAATGATAGTCACTTTGCTTTAGTGCAAATGCTCAGAGCAGAGGACTTCGGGGAGTGGACGTAGGTCATGGTTGACTGAACCACTATAAAAATCTTTGGTGTATTTTATCCATTTCACATTTTTACATTTCCAGCATTTCATTTTCATTTATAACTAATTAAGAAAATATTGATTATTGCTCCGTCACGTAGATCAAAATTTCATCATAGTAAATTTTATATTTTTATAAAGATCTCATGCTCTTGCAATCATTTAGATTTTGGTACTTTCAATAACTGAAAAGTCTTTCAAAAATATTATTATTATTATTTTGAAGTTAAGAAAATTTTTAAAGCACCAATTCACCCCCCCTCTTGGTGAGCCTTAGGTTAGTTGCACAAGGTTTAATAACCTTCACGAACTTTCAATCTTCACCAACTAGAGCTTATTAATCTCATCCAGATAATAAAAATAATGGAGAATATAAATACAATATTATTCATCCAATATTTACATGATGGCCCAAAATCTAAAATGATATATACAATAATCGTAATGTCTAGATAACTCACTAAAATATATCATGACTACAAAAAGACAAGTCATCATATGTAAGAAAAAAAAATTAAGCATGTTGCATAAATCAACTTCACTCCACTGGTTTCTTACCCTTACCTGAAAATATGTAAAAATCACATATTGAGCATAAAATTCCATCAAGTCACCCAGATTTGTAACTGAAATCAATGCACAAAATAGAAATATTGTGCAAGAAATCTTATTCATATAAACAATGATTCTTTCTATATTAAGTTAATCAATTGTATGATATATGTCATATTTCACGTTCATATCAATACAATATCAGTCTCACCACATTTCAATCATCAATCATATTTTTATTATCAATTAGTTAACCAATCATTAGTCTTATCTATCATTAGTCTTGCTCTCATCGATCTTATTAGACATTTGCATTATCTATCATTTGCATTATCTATTATCCATCTTGTTTGTTATCTGTCGCATTTATTATATGCCATGGGTCCCAATTATTATTTTCCATCGGTCTCATCTATAATCAATCTTATCTATCATCTGTCTCATATTTCTCATATTAATTTATTTTCTATCTTATCTAACTTTTATCTTAAGGTGGATATATTATAATAATTTGTATTTTGAATTTGCTAATTTTTTCATGCATTCATTATAACTCCAAATTGCAAATCATATTTACTATAATATTTTATTGTAATATTTTACTTGCATAATTTTTTTTGTAATTTTTGGATACCGGTGAAAATTCTTAAAAAATTAGAATCTATTGGTGCAAGTAAGGATTTTGGGACCATCAAGTGTCTGTTTTGTAAATCGTTTTTTATTTCAAATATTTTGTATTTTTGATATTTTTTGAACAAAGTTGTGTTTCTATTACTGAAATATATGAATAATTTTGTATTGATAAAACTTTCACCGCATAACTTTTTTATATGTTATAGATATCATGATTATGAACATTTTGAGTATTTATTTGAGATTTTTTATTAGGTGATTTGAAAAAAATACATTAATTTTTGTCTATCCCAAAATTTATTTTGAACTCTAAAAATAGTGTAGTATAATAAAAGTATTAAAACAACATTTTATACCATTCATGGTATTTTGATAATTTTCTAAAAATGTGTATTTTTTCCTAATATAATTTTTTGTTTTCTACAATTATAACATTTTGGCATCTTCTTACTTAAGCTCAATTATATTTTATTATTGTAATATATTATAAATGGGAGTGGACATGTGATTGAGTTATAGCTGGTCGTTATTACTATTATCGTATTGTGATATTAATGTGCATGTGTAAAACAAATAAGTAAAGACTGATTGACCTGTTGGTTGGAGACTGATTGACCTATACAGGATGGTGGGCCGATGAGCTTTCCTTTAAATATAGTGATTTAGTATTATCATCTACTAATTCACGTGATACATTGATAGAAAGTTATAAAGAGATTATTATTGTGCTGACAGAAAAAGAGTGACGACTCTATTTACTGAGCCAAAGTTTACTAATAGTGATACTAATATTTAAAAACACTGTGATAGCCATGACTTCTTACTTGTTTAGTGTGACTATTGAAATGGATGTTCTTAAGGCATTGTTCTTATTATTCTACTAATTTATTGCTACTGCACGGATTTATTGTTATTGTATTATTCTGCTGCTCCTACTACTGAATTGTTACTATTACTGATATAGATATGATACTATTTGATGCTACTGATTTACTGTATTGATATTAAGCATGTGATATACTGAGCACGTGATATAGAATACATAGATAGCATGTGTACATTCATATATGATTTTATTACATTGATTTGATTTTGATAGTCTTTATCGATATTTTGATTTGATGCTTTATATGATTTTTGTACTGATTGGTATTATGGATATATCAATTACTTTATAGATTTGACACTCGTACTGGTTTACAACTTTATTAGCTTTTTTATCATAGTGCTTTATTACTTACATATTCTACTGCTACTATATTTGAGATTTATTATTTATGCACTAATTTAATGATCATTAGATGCAACTATTGTTATTTGACTGTTGGCATGCATATTGCTCTTTTATCATGCTTTAATTTTAATTGTAGGTTTTCGTGACCTACTGGGCTTTTTAAGCTCATTATATGTGGTTAAAAGATTTCAGGTCAGGGTATGGGAGCAGGAGTGTAAGGATGGTCAGATTTCTTCAAGTTCTATTTCTTTACCTGTTCTTTTGAACTTAGGATAGAGTAGATATGTACTGATTGTATAGATCCAGAGTATTGTATTGAATTTTTTTGGAATGAATTTAAATATGTACATTAATTTTTTAAGGGATTTTTACATACATCACATCTTAAACAAAGCTATTTACTTATCTCACACCCAAACTTAAGTTTTTACACTTCTACCACTTAAATAGACGTATCATGTTCCCGTCTGCTCCGTCAAAACACGCCATCTGAGCCGCTAATATTTCCCGCGTGAAAGTTTGCTCCGACAACCATCGCCTGTTCGTCGCCTAGCCTCGCCTCGCCAGATCATGGTAGCCGCTGCGAAACTATGTTACAAGTGATAATGTAGGGATAAGCTTTTGGCATAGGGTTAAGGTAGGAGCTCTCCTTCAACGACACGTTCTTTAACGACGCATTTTTCTTCCGCGTGAAAGGCTCTCAGGTGCATAGTTTTGAAAATATAATCTTTCATTGTTCATCCACAATGTCAATACAGAGATGGATTTAAGATGGAGTCAAGTATAATATAAATTTATGTTGCTTAGAGAAGAAAAACGATTCGTTTTGGGTGCATCACTTTGAAAAAAAAAAATTCTGCATCAATTTGAAAAACTAATTTTTTATCCCAGGTTTATCATTTTGAAAGGCTCTTCGACAAAACTGTCGCTTTTAGGTGCTCTCTGACATCTAATATAGCATTCTTTGTATAACTAATATTTTCTGCGACAAACAGAGATGCATATTTCGGGTAATGGCGTCTACATTCTAATCCGTTTATTCCATTTTTTAGACTGTTACTAAATCACTATTTATTCACATAAACAAAGATGGATTTAAGTAATTTCTGCTTCATTATCTTAAAATTTGGTGGATATTGGATTGAAGTGCACGGTTAGAGTCAAACAAAGTATGTGGGTGGAAAGCTGAAAACCTTAAAGCTTCACAGAGATGAAATCAATTTAATGTTGCTAAAAGAAGGAGTTCAAGCACTTTGTCATTGGATTCGGGGTCAACCATTCGACTTACACTATCATGTTAACGGGACGTCACCGAAAAATTATAAATTGATTTCAACTGATGCAGATGTAGATGACATGCTTAGCATTTCTTATGAAAGGAATAGTATTGAGGTGACGGTTGCAATGAAATATCAAGAAGAAGATATCTCCCAATCTCAAAACAATCAAATTGATGTAGACAAACAGTTTACTGAAATGCATCAATTTAGCTCAATGATTGGAGAAGATAATGATATTGTTGTAGATGATATGTGCGATGATTTCTTTATACCCCAAATTGATGAGGCAAACAGTCTATGTGTTGGTTCACGGTTTGAAAATGCCCAGAGTTTGAAGCAAGCAGTACGGTCTGATGCAATTTTTTAGAATTGTGCTATAAAGATTAAGGAGAGTGACAAATCTAGAGTTATAGTTACTTGCACATACAGAGGTTTTTTATGAAGAGTACGTGCATCATTGTGTCGTGATGGTCACTCCTTCGAAGTTAGAAAAATGGAATCAACAGATTTATGCCCTGTGGTCAATAGAGCAGAAAATAAGCAAGCTACAACTAGTTGGGTGGCTCAAGAAATCAAGGACATTGTCAAGAGAAATCCTGATATCACACCGAAAGATATTAGCAATAACTTGGAGACAACTTACGGGTTATCATTGCCATATATGAAAATTTGGAGATCAAGAGAGTTAGCAAGAGATGTAATGTTTGGTTTTGTCGATGATAACTACACGTGGGTGCCTATGCTAAGGTCAGAGTTAATTAACAGGAATCCTAGATCTCACATTACATACATGTGTGAAAGCGAAGGAAATGCATTTAAGAGATTTTTTGTTAGCTTCAAAGTTTGTATTGAAGGTTTCATAGCTGGATGTAGATTCTTAATTTGATGTTTTCCACCTCAAATCGAAGTATCTTGGCGTATTGCTATCCGCAAATTGTTTGGATGGAAACAATGGTTTGTACACAATCGCATATGCTGTTTCTGAATCAGAATCTAAGAAATAATGGGAGTGGTTCATGAGGAACTTGTCTGAAAGTTTTGGCGGTGAAATTGAACATTTAGCCTTCATGTCCGACATGGAGAAGGGGCTTGGCAAAGCTATAAAATTTATTTTTCTAAATGTTGAGCATAGAGTGTGTATGAGACACTTGTGGAAGAATACTAAAAAAATGTTTCATTGTGAAGATGGCATCGGGCTTCAAAATTTGGTTTGGACGGCATCAAACACTTATATCCTAAATGTTTGGCATATGAAACTTGAGGAGATCTTCAAAATAAGTCCACAAGTATATGCGTACTTGAATTCTTTGTCACGTAAGTGGTCTAAGGCAACATTTTCAGAGCACATTAAAAATCATTCCAATACAAACAACATGTCAGAATCGTTTAATGCTTGGGTTGAAGAAGCTAGAAATAAGCCAGTCGTTGATTTGGTAGACATGATTAGGGCCAAGATTATGGAACAACGATCTCAAAGAAATGTAATTTCCTCCTCTTGGAGAGGTCAACTAGTTCCTCATGTGGAAGAGTACATCAGGGACATCACAACGAGGAAAGAGCATTTTATAATTCATCAGTCAACGTTGACTAGAGCTGAAGTTGAGGGTCTTCATGAAAGGCATGCGGTCGACCTAGAAAAGAAGGATTGTACATGTGAACTTTGGCAATTAAGTGGTCTACCTTGTCTACACAGTGCTGTATACATTGGTACTACACAACATTCTTTATGGTATACATGTTGATGATCACTACCATGTGTATAGGTATATTGATAAAGCCTTGTACACTTCCTCTTTATTTGTCATGTTGGTTATCTAATTTTTTTCTTAAATTATTAGGTACAAATTGGCATATGAGGGCGCAATATCGACCATACCTGGTAAGGAGATGTGGGTTGCAATTAGTGATGGGGAGGTTGTTACAACGCCACTTTCACTAAGACCACGTGGTAGACCCAAAAAAAGGCGAATAAAGAATTTCTTAGAAACAGGGAAGAAAATGAAACTTGGACACAGGTGTAGTCGTTGTAATTTAAGCGGCCATCATAGAAGTACCTGTAAAAATCCATTAAATGGGGAAGGTGACGAGATTGGATATACGTCGTCCACAATATAGTTCTGATTTCACGTTGGATCACAGCAATACAAATTTTTGGATTTTGCTTTGTGTTGGATTAGACCAACATTTAGTTCTGCTTTTATTGGATATCGATTTTGTGCTCTATTTTTTTTTTTGTCTTTTGAATGGATAGCAATATTAAGAGCAATACGGCTTTTGTGCTATGTTTTTTTGTCTTTTGAATGGATAGCAATATTAAGAGCAATACATATTTTGTGCTCTATTTTTTGTCTTCTGAATGGATCCCATACATTTCTGTTGAATTACATATGCAATAGAACTTAAACTAGTATGAATGAGAGGATGATATAGAATTAAAACATGAATATAACTTACAATTCACAACAGAAGTTCTACTTTTATATTTAATAACAAAATCAAGTACATTAGAGTTTCTTTGTAACATTCAAAGTTACATTCATTTGCAATTACAAGTCTTCGATAGCGAATTGACGACAACAACAGCAACAAGTAAAATAAGGATAACCAATAAGAATTTAATTTGAAGCAACTCATATGTAACTGAAACTGCATGCTTGGAATGATCTTCTGATGTTTTTCCACTACTTAAGTGATTCATATCTTCTAGTTTATCATTTTCTTCATCAATCCACTTAAAATATATACAATCATCTTCCGATCTATTTTGGGGGCAGCTATAGAATTTTCTTCCGAGATTATTAGCTTTGTAGCAAGTATAGATTTGACATTACAGATTACAACGACAATAGATTGCATTGTTTAGGCTTCTCGTTGAGGGAGTCGAGCGGCTCGAACTCATGTTCGATATTCCAAATAACTGCAATAACAAAACAAATAGAAATATGTATTCAACATCTAATATGCGCTGATATGTATTCAACGGATATTCCAACTCGAATATGTAAAAATTTGGGAAGAAAATCTGAGCAACATCCACAATGTCAATACATATATGCATTTGGTTTTCATTCAACATTTGAAAATCTAATTGAATACAAATAAAATTTTGAAAATCTAATCTTTCATCCACATTGTCAATACAGATATTCGCTGGTTTTCATTCAGCCATCCCTCAACATCAAATAAAAAATTAAGGATTAAATATCAAAATCTATCATTCTGCTTTGGGCGCAAAGCTTCATTCAAGACCTTCTTCCCAGAAGGCGGTGAGATGTGGATGCGAGAGGGTAAGAATCCCGGATCAGGCAAAAATATGAAAAGTTCGTTCTAATGTACAAGAAAACATCAAGAGGAGGCTAAACAACATTTTGTTCTCGAAGATGAAAAAGAAACGGTAAAATGGAGAGGAAAATACCTAGCCGAGCAAGGGAGACGAACTGAAGGCGAATCAGAACCTCTTCTCGCAACCTCTTGTTCTCGAAGATGAAAAAGAAACGGTAAAATGGATAAGAGAATACCTAGTCGAGCGAGCGAGGGAGACGAACAAAAGGCGAAGCAGAACCTCTCGTCGAGACGTGTTTTGACAGAGCAAACGGGAACGTGATACATCTATTGAAGTGGTAGAAGTGTAAAAACTTAAGTTTGGGTGTGAGATAAGTAAATAGCTATGTTTAAGATGTTATGTATGTAAAAATCCCTTTTTTCATTATAGAATAAGTTTTACTGTTTATTATGTATAGATGATATTAGATATCTATGATTGTAGTTTACTAAAAGATAAGAATAATTCTTCTAATTTTTATTCTATGGCATCACATATTTAATCATCTGTCATAGATCATTTATTATCAATCTTATTTATCATTGATCTTAACTATTATTTATATTATATATCATATGTCTTACTATCATATATCTAATCTATCTTATATCTCATATATCATCATCTATAAGTCATCCATCGTTAGTCTCCACTCATTAAACATCTTATTACTCATCTACCTCATATATTATATCTCCATCATATTAGTATCAATCTCACTTGTCTCATTTAGCACATCAATTCATTCACATTGCATGTTCTTACACACATTTCATATGTTGTATACTATTACTTATATATATATATATATATAGAGAGAGAGAGAGAGAGAGAGAGAGAGAGAGTGAGAGTGAAATTTCAATATAAATCAGAAAAAACATTCAGAATATTGATATCTATCAAAAGTTGCATGATAAAAATTCACTGAAATAAGAATTATTGCATTTTTATCAATTTCAGGAGGGAGAAAATGGAGTAAACTCAAAATCATTGATATATCTATATATAGTAGAGATCATTTACAATGATCCGAGTAAATTTTGTAACAAGACTGATGATGAAGCCATGGAAGAACTTCTCACTCCTCTTTTTCTCCTCTTCTTTGTCCCTTCTCTTCTCCCTTTCTCTCATTTCTTCCCTATCAAGCAAATGAAATGGAGGGGAGGTTTAGGTGGTGAGGGATATTTTTATTAAATATATATGCAAATATTATTTAGTACTTGACGTCGCGGTGCTAGAGACCATAGTATCATAGCACTATCTACTGAATTTAGAGTTATTGCATTGTTGTGATCGCAAAACCCAATGACATTGTACTATAATTTAAATTTTTATAATTTTAAATAAATTCATTTTAAGAAAAATTAGATTATTACATTCTACACATCTTAAGAAAAAAATTGAAAAACACTGTGATAGTCAGGACTTCTTATTTGTTTAGTGTGACTATTGAAATACATGTTCTTGAGGCATTGTTCTTATTATTATACGAATTTATTGCTAATATATGGATTTACTGTTATTATATTATTCTACTGCTCATACTATTGAATTGTTACTATTACTGATATAAATATGATAATATTTGATACTACTGATTCACTGTACTGATATTAAGCATGTGATATACTGAGCATGTGATATAGAATACCTGTATAGCATGTGTACATTCTTATATAATTTTATTACATTGATTTGATTTTGATTGTCTTTATCGATATTTTGTTTGATACTTTATATGATTTTTGTACTGATTAGTATTATGGATATATCAATTACTTTATAGATTTGACACTCGTACTGGTTTACAACTTCACTAGCTTTCATACCGTAGTGCTTTATTACTTACATATTCTAATGCTATTACATTTGAGATTTATTATTTATGCACTGATTCAATGATCATTAGATGCAACTATTTTGACTGTTGACATGCATATTGCTCTTTTGTCGTGCTTTAATTTTAATTGTAGGTTTTGGTGATCTACTAGGCTTTTTAAGCTCATTATATGTGATTAAATAATTTTAGGTCAAGGTAGGGGAGTAGGAGTGTAAGAATGGTCAGGTTTCTTCAGGTTTTATTTCTTTAGCTGTTCTTTTGTACTTAGGATATAGTAGATATATGATGATTGTATAGATTCAAAGTATTGTATATGATTTTTGGGAATGAATATAGATATGCACATTAATTTTTTGAATTATAGAATATATTTCGCTGTTTATTACATATAGATGATATTAGATTGCTATGATTGTTGTTTACTAAAAGATAAGAATAGTTCTTCTAATTTAGATTCTATAGCATCACATATTTAATCATCTATCATTTATTATCAATCTTATTTATCATTGGTCTTATCTATTATTTATCTCATATATCATATGTCTTATTATCATATATCTAGTCTATCTTATATCTCATATATTATCATCTATAAGTCATCCATCGTTAGTCTCCACTCATTAAACATCTTATTACTCATCTATCTCATATATCATATCTCCATCATATCAGTATCAATCTCACTTGTCTCATTTAGCACATCAATTCATTCACATTGCATGTTCTTGCAAGCATTTCATATATTGTATATCATAATAACAAACATAATATACATATTATTATAACATATATATCTATTAAGTGGGCTCATCAATATGCATGCATAACGCAAAAATATATGTCTTGCCAAATGAACAGTAACCATATGCATGCAATATTTTTACACATAATATTTCTCTTCCTATTTTAAATATATATATAGTGAAATTTCAATATAAATCAGTCAAAACATTCAAAATATTGATATCTATCAGATATCAAAAGTTGCATGATAAAATTTCACTGAAATGAGAATTATTGCATTTTTATCAGTTTCAGGAGGGAGAAACTGGAGTAAACTCAAAATCATTGATATATATAGTAGAGATCATTTACAATGATTCAATTAATTTTTGTAACAAGACTGATAACGAAGCCATGAAAGAACTTCTCACTCCTCTCTTTCTCCTCTTCTTTGTCCCTTCTCTTCACCCTTTCTCTCATTTCTTCCTTAGCAAGCAAATGAAATGGAGGGGAGGTCTAGGTGGTGAGGGATATTTTTATTAAATATATATATACAAATATTATTTAGTACTTGACGTGGCGCCAGAGACCATAGTATCGTAGCACTACCTACTGAATCTAGAATTATTGCATTGTTGTGCTCGCATAACCCAGTGACGTTGTACTGTAATTTAAATTTTCATAATTTTAAATAAATTCATTTTAAAAAAAATTAGGTTATTACATTCTACTCATCTTAAAAAAAATGTTATCATCAACATTTCCATTTCAAAATAGCAACGAATAGAACATATTTGATCATCAGTTACATCAATCATAACAATCTTATTATGTATTCGTTCTTTGACAGTTATGCATATGTAATACATACTAAAATTGCAACTAGTTTCACCTATTCTGACCCAGTCTAATAAGAGTAGCATACTAAAATTTATGTATTTATTTCTTATGCATGTTTCTCTGAGTGTTTTTTATGTATGTGATGTTTGAATCTATTATGAATCAGGTCTCAGGAGTCTGTATACATAATTTGAAAATTTTGAATTTTCCCTAGGGGCACCATTGCGTCGAGGTAGGTGACGCTGTAGCATTGAGCTCTTTATCTTTTTATCAAATTAATTCAAAACTGTGGCACTTGGGCGACGTTGTTGTGTTGTGCTCCCTTATGGAGAGTGTTGCGGCACTATAGGGCCAAGTGCCACATCTCTAAGTTCTAATTTTATAAAAACATTCTTTTCCACCAAAGTTTTATATTACCAAATCCATTCTTCCTCCCTTAGGGAGCCATCTAGAGAGAGAGAGAGAGAGAGAGAGAGAGAGAGAGGTATTTTTAGTGGGAGAAAGCTAGACTTTTCATATTCATTTTCTACTGTCGACATAGTTATTAAAATTATATGGATTGACATAAGTTAAATTTTGTCAATCTTAGTTTTCAAAAAATTTTTTTATTAATTTTATAATTTTACAATGTAAAAACAAGAATAACTTTGCAACTGCTAGACATTCACCGTATAATTTTTTTTATATATTATAGAGATTATCATTTTGGATATTTAGACATTTTTCTCAAAAAGTTTTGCTGGATAGTTTAAAAAGTGAGCTATTTTATTAAGTTAGAAAATAATTTGTCCCCAAAAAATAGTGTTATAGTATAATAAAAGCTTTAAAATAGCGTTTTGAATAATCAATCATAATCTTATAAAAACTAGAAATAGTGAAATTTTGCTTAGTAATTAAATTTTTTGTCTACTGATAAAGTAGGATGTGAATTTCTAAAATTCATTCATTTATATACTTTTTTACTCTAATGCAATGACACATGTGCTTATTTGCTTAAAATGTATGATTTTTTGAAGTTCTAATGCCAAAGGAAGTTTTTGTGTTGACTTTATAAGGAGATATAAGGGCCTGCATTTTTGAATAACTTATATGCGCTAGGCATTGAGAGTTATTAATAAGTGTAAATAATGTTATATTTTATGTGTTAATTTGTAAGTAAAAATGAGTTATTTTAGTAAGTTTGTGCAGAAAAAATATAGAAAATGAGCACAATTTTTAAGTTATGTATCAAGTTTAGAAAAAGAAGAATGAGTCTATTGAGTAGCTAAGTATTCATGATCTGATCTTTTTGAGTTTGTAAAGTTATTTTTATTTTTGTACAGCCATGACTAGTTATTTAATTATTCTATTTCGATCATTATCCATGTACTATATTGTATATATATTTTAATGATAAATAACAAATGGAAATTATGGATAACTATTTTCATCTTACTAGAAATAAATTAGAAACTTTATTGTCTATTTTAATTTTAAATAGAAGAAATCTGGGAAGCCCCTGAAACTTTAATCTAGGGCTCGATCTGTTACGAGTCAACACGATATGACCTGTTCTGTCTGTAAGTCATATTTGGTTGGATTGTGGAAGTATATGATTCATTTAATCATATATCATGTGATGCTCCCGGACGATGTTATCAAAAACAGTAAACTCTAGGGAATAGTCAGAAATCTTCCAAGTTACAAAGCATCAGGAGCCACACCAAATACAATAGACTCAAGAAAGGAAAAAGGGTACAAAGTGACTTAGACGTAGTCTACCCAATCTTGAGCTGGTTCCAAATTATAGTCCGATCTTGTGAACCTGAAATGTCAGTAGCTAAAGCAGTCGTAGAGAAAAAGAATGTTTGCTATCATGAAAATCATAAGCCATAGATCTACAACAACTACCACTCACATTTTCTTTTCCAGTCTGAACGAATCCCTATTTATATCCAAGTATTGGATAATGCATCATATTGTGCATATGGCTACCACATCTAAAGCATTGCCTTATATTTTATAGCATTGTTCTATATGTTTTCTTCCACACCAAATACATTTCAAATTATTTCGAGTATATGGTTTCATAATCTTACAAGTCTTCTTCTTAGTACCTTCACCTATTTTCTTGAATGTTGGAGGTTACTGTTCGATCAGAAAGTGTCTGTTCAGACCACTTAATTAATCTATCACTAATCAGTTATGCAATCATATTAGCAAATTTTAATATGCCCTCAGGTGTAATTTAAACTGCTCATGTATCTTGTTCAACTGAAATTTATTTCCCCTTTGGTTCCATTAATTCCACCAATATATATTTTTTCCTAATAAGTTAAACAAATTTTTAAAATATACTGCATATTCAATTATGTATGAAACATATGTTCATCTATGCAAGAAACTACCTCATTTCTACCCATTCATAATCATTCATACAACGCTGGCTATAATTCAATTCTTCCAATAACCATTGCTATGATACCATTCTATAATGCCCCAATGCCTAACTTTAGATGAATTATATCTTTTATCTTCTTAATCATCAATCAGAAATAGAAAAAAAATTTATTTCGTCCAATATTTGCACAATGGTATAAAATTTAAAAATTTGCAATTCGTCCAATATTTACACAATGGTATAAAATTTAAAATGACATATATAATAGTCATGATATCCATATAACATATCACTAAAACATATCCTGACCACAAAAAAGATATGTCATTAGATGCAAGAAGAAAGCCTAAGCCAGTTGGTGGATTAACCTCTCTCCATTGCCATTAATTGAAAATATGTAAAAATCACATAATGAGCACAAAAGTCCAGCAAGTTATAAATATCAACAACTGAAATCAATACTCAAAATAGAAATACTATGTAAGAAATCATGTTCATATAAATGGTAATTCTTGTATATTAAGTGAATCAATTTTATCATATGAGCCATACATCATGTTCATATCAGTACAATATCAATCTCTCTACATATAAACCATTAGTTATAATTTGCTATCATTTAATTAATCAACCAGTCATTAGTTTTATCTATTATCAGTCTTTCTCTCATCATTCTTATCAGTCTCATGTCTTATCAATCATCTTCTTATCTATCATATATCTCATCTATCATCTACCATCGATCTCATCCATCATCTATCATCGGTTTTATCTATCATCTATCTCATAATTCTCTTATTTAGCATATGTCTTATGTATCATCTATCTTATCTAACATATATCTCATCTAACATTTGTTTTATATTTCTTTTATCTTATATATCATTTATCTCATATATCATTTTCCATTATTCTCATATATCATATGACATCAGTCTTATCTATCATCTATCATCGATCACATCTATCATCAATCTTATCTATCATCTATCTCATAAATCGTCCATCTTATCTTTCATCTACCATCAATTTTATATATCATCGACCTTATCTATCATTTGTCTCTTCTATCATCTACGATCAATCTCATTCATTACTGGTCTCATCTATCATTTATCTCATATATCATCTATCTCATCTATCAATTATCTTATATGTAATCATCTATAAGTCATCCATCATCAGTCTCCACTCATTAAACATCTTATCATTAATCTATCTCGTTTATCATTTCTATATCATATCTATATCAATCTCACCTGCCTCATCTAGCATGTCAGTTCATTCACATAATTTATTCTTACATTCATTTCATATTATATCACAATAATAAACAATATGCACACATCATATGCAATTATTATAACACATAAATATATCTAATGGGCTCATCAATATGCATGCATGTCATGTCAAAAGAATAGTAACCATATGCATGTCCAATATCCCGTATCTAGATTTAGTATATTAACTCCTAATCCTTTAACACCCAATCTTTCTCTATCTATTTCAAATAAATTGGAATATATGTAAAACCAATAGATGAAGTTTTAATATAAATAAGTCAAAATATTCAGAATAAAGATATTTATCCATATCAAAATTTACATAATAAAGTTCATTTAAATGGGATATATTACATTTTTGCCAATTTTATGAGGGAGAAAATAGAGTAAACTCAAAATCGTTGAAAAATAGATATAAATTAGAGGTCACTTATAATGATCAAAATAATTTTTGTAATAGAAGAAATGGACAAAGAAGCCATAGAGGACCTCTCTCTCTCTCTCTCTCTCTCTCTCTCTCTCTCTCTCTCTCTCTATGAAGAAAAAAACCATCAGATAATGATGAAGAGAAGGTAGGTCTAAAGTTCAGGTTTACCTCTGATTTCGGTTGTTCTATCTTCTCCTCATCAGAACTATATGCATCCATCGTTTCCCTCTCAAGATCTGAACTATGTTAGCTTCTCCTTAGAATGTTCAAAGCTAACTCGTCTATCTCCAAATATATAAGCTAGAGAAGTCAAAAGATCGAAGGTCGTACAATTGGTCAATCATGGCGTCCATGCATTAACGGACACGGAGTAACAAACTAAAAATGGACCCATTTTCAAAAATGGGTCGGGTTCAGGTTGACCCGAATAGTGCCGGGTCAGTTTTGGGTTCGACCCGAACCCGACCCGTGACCCGAAATTGATACCCCTACTCTTGACAGCCCTGGCGTCATTGTATTGTACTTCAAATATTTATAATTTTAAATAAATTTATATTATGAATTTTGGGTTATAACATTATATGCCTCAACAAGTAGGTTATAAGCCACTAGGTTTTTAATAAAATTTTGATGCTAGAAGGTCTTTAGACAACATCGGATGAATGTTTAAAGTGCATTTCTAAATGGAATTATAAATGAATATGTTTATGTAGAACAAGCACCAGGTTTTATTTAGTAACTTTATCCATATCATGTGTTTAAATTGAATAAGGCACTATATGGATGGAAGTAATCCCCTAGGGCATGATATGAGGGGGTAAGCTCATTTTTTATGAGCTTAGGATTTAGCAAAGGAAATATAGACACTATATTATTTATTAAAGAGGATTGGATAAGACATAAGAGTGAATTTGATCTATGTAGATGCTATCCTATTTGGAATCACATATGAATCATTATGCCATGAACTTACTAAAATAATGAGTAAGCAGTTTGAGATGAGTTTAATGAGAGAGATTATATTATTTCTTTGATGATAGGTAAAGCAAAATGATGGTGGAATCTTTATTGGTCAAACTAGATATATCAATGTTTTAACATTTGATAAGTTAATAGTATGCATTGACTTTCTTGGCGATGATGAGTATCAATATTGGTATCAAAAACATACATTGACCTTAATGGAAATGAGATGAGTGTGTCGATGTTGTTTGGCAAAAGTTGATTGTTAGGATACAATTGGCATGCAATGGCTATTAGGTGACGAGTCAGGTAATGATGGCTGCCATTAATGATTGTAAATGTCAATCATCAAACATGGCTCAAGGATTTTTTTTTTTAATTTGTGAGCACTTTTAAACTCTAGGTCCTCATGTGTGGATGAGGGAAATTTATAGATTTTGGGAGTAAACTTTTGTTTATTTTTGCTAAAATCCTCAAACATTACATCTAATAATTCATATTAATCTCATTGATCATAGACTCAATCTTTAGACATCTAATGCCTTATTGACACAAAAATTAAGTGATCTTAAGCTCATTGAATTTCGCTTGTTGAGATACTCATTCTGATTGTAAGTTTGCATTATTCATAAATTATTTGAACACATAAATAATCACATAAAATTTTAAACTATACTTTTAAATGCTTGATTTAAAACCATTTTAACTCACCTCATGACAATTTTTATGCTATTGATTTATCACATCTAAATATTTGTTTCAATAATAATCTCACTGAAAATGAAATTCTAATTTTCTCAAAGTTAATTATGAAAGTCTCTGATTCACATATTTGTATTAAGATCTATGCTCAAGTAGATGGATATTATGATTATGTATTAGGAATAGAAAAAGTATTAGATGAAACATTAGAAGAATTTTTTTTTATGTCTATAAGACTACATGAAATAAAAAAAAATAAAAAAAAATGTCTAAAGTATAATCATAATAATTGAACTAAATTATTAAATATTCAATATTATAATGATAGACAACATATGAAAAATACAAAAAATTATATAAGATCATGAAAACTATTATCATCGAATTTATTTCATTTTTATTGTTTTATACTATATTTATTTTCAAAGTATTGAATTTAGAAGCATAAATTTAAATTTCAAAATTTTAATAATAATTTAAAGATTTTTATGAAAAATATTAACTACCGCCAATAATAATAAGATAAAAATCCCTAATAACTTAATTAATATATAAATACTATTAAATTTAAAATATTTAAATAATAGATAATAAATAAACCTTTACGTGGGGATAAGAGAAGCAATCCTTCCATATTGCAAGCCAACAATTCTCCCTTTAATGTCGATGTGGAACAACGGCAAGCAGCCATATGATAAAGATAATTTATCTTAAATGAAATGTCAAAATTATTCAAAATCCTAACTTTTTGCTGGCAATAAACTACAAAATTTTGTAGCTCATCTTTCCGATTACTATATTTAAGAAAAATGAGTTCCTTACACCTTCAACGCCCAAACAAATTGATTTCTCGTCACTTGCAATTTTAAATTAATTAAAAAAATCTATAAACGATCAACGGGAGCCATTCTGCCGTGTGGGTACGAAAATCTCTTCCTAGTTTGTGCTGCACGCGCTTTTATGAAAATCAATCGCGTTCTGCACTGAAGCTCGTGTTTTTGAATCAAAGTTGGAATTTTTTTCTCTTATCAATCGCCAAGTTTCTGCGCTGCAAGTAACCGGAGGACAAACTTCGCTGTCGGACGCTAATCAAAGCAACAGTTTTGTGGAGAAGTCTCCAAGATGTCGATTTGGAGTTTGAGTTTGATGCCTTGGCTGAGAAAGAAGATTGTCGATCCTTTCCTGCAGATTATTGGGAGGTATGTTCTTGGGGGCATTAAATCGACCCCCATATTGCCCCATTCCACGCTCCCTGCACAATAGATATTTCCTTATCTTGCACTTTTAGGTTTCCCCCTTCTTTCTATTTCGCGGCATCATCATTTTATTAGAAGCTTTCTTATTTGTACTTAGGTATTGCTAAAGATCTTTAAGCGGGTATTTCGTTTAGGTATTCTGATTGTTGGATTATTGTTTTGAATCCACCAAGATCAGATCCTTCATACTTTTTTTAGGTTTCAGATATTCTGTATTATCGTATCATCTGCTTCAGTTCCAGAATTGATGTATTTTTTACCCCTTTTTGCTTTTGATTGAAAGAACGTTATAGTAATTTTATGGTTTTATTATTTAGAGGTGCAGAGCCCAAGCAATTGGCGTTTTCAACAGCACTCGGTCTGACTTTGGGAATATTCCCCATTTGCGGTAAGAAGATTATCTATTTGGCTTGTCAATTTCATGGTAAACTTGACGGATTATTATGACTTCTGGTAATTCAACTCTGTAAAGGTGATTGATCTTATATATAGTCTGGGCTTGATTTTTTTTTCGAACAGTATAATCATCTGGAAATTTGTGATAGGAGACTGCAGCTTTTGTTAATTGATATATTAAGCATCCTTTTGAGGGAGCTTTTTAACTACTTCGCTTTTCTGCTATTACTTCTGTTTGACTGTAATTTTTGTTGTTGTTGTTTTTCATAAATTTAAGTGGGAAAAATTAATTTATTACAACCTAATCTAATAGAGTGGGGTAGAATCTAACTTTATCAAAAAAATAAAAATAAAAAATAAAAAGAAGTCTATAATGTCTTCAACAGTTTTTTTAAAAAATCCATTTCCTCATTACAATTCTACAGCAACTCTTACAAATAATTGCAACCGCCCTAAATGGAAACTAAACCAAAGTACATGGCAACTAAGCAGGTTTTTGAATATTAACCTTTTGTTTCTGTTAAGGTGGAACTATTACGTTGGAGTGGTAAGCTTCTAACATTCAAGTACTTTGGAAGTAGTCTTGGATTTTTTTTTTAATTTTTTTTTTATCGGTGTCTAGATTAATTGAGAGATGCTATGTTAGACTATAACTGTTTACATACAGGTTACACGTTATGTCATTTGAAGTGACTCATCTAAATATCACGTTGATTTTGTTGTTGCCAGGAGTCACACTGTTGCTCTGTGGATTTGCTATTGCAATATTAGGGAAGCATTGCCATGCTCCTAGCACTCTACTGGCCAATTTCATTGCTACTCCTATTGAGCTGAGGTAATCTCTCTATCTCACCCAATAAACATTTTGTGTATTCAATGTGTCACACTATCCCTCTGTGGATTTGCTATTGCAATAAGTACTGTTGAATGCTAACTAGCATTTTCTAGCATTTGTGATTTACAATGCCAGATTTTATTCGAAATTGAATGTAAGCATGATCAAATACAATGATATTCAATGAAAACACTCCAATTCAATCTGAAATTTAGATTATCCTATTATTTCTTGGAAGTTGTAACCCAATCCCTCGAGCTGCCCTTGTTTACTTTTTTCCATTCCCATTATGAGTATCTTTCTTGAAATGTTATTTGTTGGTTTCCTCTTTGGCTGTTCTTTTAATGGAACCTAAAGGCACATAATGATCATCTGATTGGCTGATTAATATCAGTAGATAAGTTTATATACTTTTCATTTTAAATAGTCTAACTTTCATTTTAAATAGTTTTACATATGCTGCTTGGTAAACAATATTAGGTTGAGGAATTGATGGGCTAAGTGATCCAGATTTTTTTTTTTGACGCCTGGCCTGACAAGGCTTGAGAATTTCTATTGTTTTTCAACCTATTTTATCAAAATACACAAGAAATAGATTGATCTACGTGTAAGCATGGTTTTAGAATATTTCCATACCAATGTGGAATCACTAAGGGCCTAAGGCCATGATTGGTTCTATCTAATAAAATTATTTCATACCATTAACATAAATAAAAAATGATAAGATTGAATCTGTAACATGTTGCATTCATTTTTCTCATGATATTTGCCAAGTTATCTCAGATGGTTTATTTGTACTAATTAAGCATAATTCTAATAATTGAATTGATTAATTCTAGTGAAGTTCTCATTAGGAGTTTTGCCAAAAAGATTAAACAAAGAATTTCTGCTGAGTTCAATTGCTCTTTTATTCCATTATAGGATTCAACTAGTTTTGGCAAAAGGAATGCGACATATGTTGAAATGCTTGAAATCATGAGACAGTAATGTTTTGCACAGTCCTATTTTAGCCATGGGAATCAAGTTAAAGGTTAAAAATATACCCAGCCAGGTAGGAAGGACTTAGTTTTGGAAGGAGAGTAATTACACATATAAGTTTTAGCACATAATCCATGTATTCTGTGGTCACAAATGACTTATTTAAGGGATAGATAAACTTGATGGTGGTAAATGAAATTTGGATATTAAATTATTTGAGTGGGGATATTGGATTGGTCTACATAAACCTAGTAGCAATTATACTGTATTTCCCTTCATGCTCTTTTTTAATCTTTCCGTTTATCTTATCTATGCATGTTATATTAAATCACAATGAAAGAAAATACTTATGTTAGAAACTTTTTAAAGCTACAATCAAGAGATCTCTTTTCAAAATAAAGTTATCTCAATTTTTAAAATTTATTATTCTTTTAATAGGATGGAAAGTATTTTCTATTTAAGAAGAGCAAGTAACATTTACCAATCTATCTACATACTATATATTAAGCCACAATGAGATATAACATTCCCCTTTAAGTTTTTGTAAAACTACAAACTAGGTGAGAGTTGCTTTTTAAAATGAAGATGTCTATTGCTTTTTCAATAATTTTATTCTCTTGTAAAGGGACAACTCACATCTCTTAAATCAATATAATCTCTGCATTTTTCAAATTATTTCATTCTCTCCTTAATTAATAAATGTTTAATCTGAAAATAAGTTTTCCTTTTTAAATTATTATTAGATTTAAACTAATTTTGAAATTTATTTTTAAACATAAAATAATTATTGGTCAAAATATGTCTACCATCTTAAAGCATAATATTTCAAAATTAGGTTCTTATATTTTTCCTTAAAATTTTAATTCTTTTATTAGAACAAGAAAGTAATCAATCTATTCTTTTAAAGTTGGTCTCATATAAGATAAGTACATAACACTTAATCTTCAAATTTTTTAAGACTAATAATATTTTTTTAAATTGTCATTATATAACATCTAGAATCTTAAAGTACTAATTTTTTTTATCCCCCATGCAGTGTATTGGTTATTTTCTTACCTAGATGTATTGGTTTCAAATTATTTATAGCCAACCTATTATTTTTTAAAATTTTAGTAGTATTATGGTCAAGAACCAATGATTAGATAATAATATTCATTTGGGGAACATTCATGTGTCCAAGATCGGCCTGTGATATTGATATCATGATCTCATATGGATTGCTTATGGAATGGTGGTGAGGAGGGATACTCCCATGTTCAAAGTATCAAGGTACAAGATAATGACGTGATTATGTGCTTCATAAAGTTTTTGTTCAGTGCACACACTATATTAAGAACACTAACATAGATGAGACTAGCAAGAGAGAAGAATAGTATTGAAGAGAGAAAGGGGCTCGAGTCGAAGAGAGTGGTTGGAGTTTTTCTAGAAGAGGACATTAGAAAATATCTTTGATGCAATGCATTTTAAAATTTACATAAAATGACTCTTTGATTGTGAAGTCTTAAATGTCACCCTCCTTGAAGTTACCTGAAACTTGCCACAAAATTGACACCTATTGTCAACGAAAGGATTTTCCAAATTTGACTTGTCGCCAAAATCAAGCCTCAAACCATTAGACTGTTGCGGAACCCTGCAATAATTGGGGCATCATAGCCTTAGCCTTGCATATAAGGCACCGGTGCCTATATTACTTATTAACATTTAGTGCGCACACTATTTTGGAGCCCTAACATAGATGATAGTAGCAAGAGAGAAGAATAGAGTATTAAAGTGAAGAGGGGTTTGAGAGTAAGAGAGAGAGTTGTTGGAGTCCACTTAGGGATATTAGAAAATATCTTTGATGCAATGCATTTTATAATTTATAGAAAATGAATTTATTATTGTGCAAGTCATAAATGTCGCATTCCTAGAAGCTCCTTGAACTTTCCACAAAATTGACACCTACTTGTTGATGAAGGATTTGTCATAGTCAACGTATCACCAACGCCTCAAACCATTTGACTACTGCAAAATCTTGCAGTCATTGAGGCATTATAGCCATAGCCTTTGCATATAAGGCGTCGGTGCTTATATGACTTGTAAACATTTAAGAGGATTTGTAGAAACTAAAGATATTAAAATGCAGGAGGGGGAGATAGAAATAGAAGGAGAGAGGAAGGTAGGAGAGGGAGGGGGAGGGAGGGAGAGAGTTGAAATAATGAGTCATTTTTTCATTAGGAAAGAAAATTAAAAAATCAAATAATTTGTAAAAGTAGGAATTTAATTTCTTCTCCTTGTTGGGAGAGTCCGAGAAATGACATTCTCTCATTTCATTCTACTTAGTAATATTGTATGTTGATGAGAATGTTCAAGAACTACCAACCATTTAGAAGAAAGATCTCTATCCTTCCCATAAAAAATGATAAGAAGACTCGAAGGATCTTTTTTTTTTCCTTTGGGAGGTCGATATCATGCTTGCATTAAATCTCTCATATTTTTACTCTATTGTTGTGCACTGTCGGGGATGAGGGGTGGAGTTCCATGCTTGCATTAGATCTCTCATATTCTAACTCTGTTGTCTATTCATAGTAAAGATAAATGAACTACATTAGTCGATTACTCATTGGCTTAGGTTTAGTGTCCATGATAGGAAATAAAAATTTACAGGTTAATTGCACTTTAGGAATATTGAGTATTTGTGACTGGTGACCTATTAAATTATGGCTATATGCTTTTTGCAAATTGCCCCTCGTGATTGCTCAACTTATCATATATATACACAATGCACTTGTTGCTAAATTTTTTTTACGACCACCATAATCTGTCACAATATCTTGCAAGCTTATTTGTTCGAAAAGCTAATAGTGCAGAAATCCCAAAAAGATTCTATCGCTTACCGATTTTTTATCAAAAAGCCATCAGTCTCATCACAAATAGGGACAAGACGACCAATACCAATGGTAATATTAAAGCATAATTTTGTGATGCGACTGATACCAGTTGCAGATGCATTTGCAACAGCCATTATCATGCCATATTTTAAATGTGTACCATCTTCAAATACAATATATTTACATCCATTCAACCATATCATATAAAATTGAGTCAAGGTTAGAATACAATTAACTTAATTTCAAAAAAATTTGATATTCAACAACATATGTAATAATTCATTAAATTCAAATTTCAGAACAAATACAAACAAAAAATAATGCAACAATCCTTCAAACATGCTAAAAAACGTTTGAATCTCCATGTTTAATAATTCTTGAACGTAGCTTGTTCATAAGTTGCAAACATTATTTTCATCAGAGTAAAAAAAAAGATAACTAATTAAAATAAGTTACTAATCATCAATGCTACCACCACCATTGTCATCTCACCCTGTGCTAGTCACACCAATTAAAGTGTCTTACTACATCTTTCTCAAATGGACCACACTATCTCCTCAATCCACTCCCCTGTAATCAATTGTTCTTAATAATGACTCTTCCTTGATCTCTATGAGGTAGATGGGTGCATGCTTACCTCAGAATGGCCAGCAAAGCCTTGTAGCTTCCATTCATTCAGCAATGTAGAACTCATACTGAATAGCACACTCCACTCCATACTTAAGATCATAGCCGTCACGCATTTTTCCTACATAAAAGTGAATATATATAACATTTATTATTATTTCTTCTACAAACAAATGAATATTAAAATTTTATTTCATATGTTGACTGTGCTGGAATTAAGGTTGATGTGTTCATCATTCCGTTTCTTCTTATAGGCATGTTGGGACCCATTTTTTATTTTTGAGCTCATTTTAGTTCATTCTCTTATAATAAGTTGTTCATTTTAATACTTTGATATTTAAAACATTACAAATTTTAAATACTATTACTAGATGATGCCCATGTATAGCGAAGGGGGTGAAGCCTCTTGAATGCTTCTTGATGGCACCTTCCTTGAGGGTGAGGGGGTTGGTAGAAGCCACCCTCGAGGTCTTTTGCTAACCTTCACTGGCCCAATGTGGGATGAGACCACCCATCACGTCATGCTTCCAAGAAGTCCCGCATCCCTTTGTGTTGCCAATTGTTTTGAAATCTAGAGTCGCCATAGCACAAAAATCAACTAATGGAGATGAATGACTTAAAATATAGAAGTCATACACATTAATGGTATCTAAAATTTTTATAGTTTTTAATGTTTTTATTTATTTTATTATGTCTTTTTTATGATTTTGTAAACATCTCAATATTTTTGCTTGCGTATGAGGCGTTTGGCTTTTATTTGTCTCACTTTTGAAGGGCTACAACAAATATTCAGCAATGGATAATCACTTATTTTTCAAATAACAAGTTGTACTTTTTTAGTTGTCAGTGTCCAAGAGATTTGAGTCCACCTGGTTTGTTCTTCACTTGGTCTTTCTCAAGTCTTCAAGCATATTGAATTAATCGCTTTAAATTTCTTGAACATGTTTAATGATTGGCCTTTGTTTTTCCTGGTCCTTATCTCCCTGCGAAAATCCAAACACCTCATTAATATTGGCTAATCTCTGATTTAATGTGCAAATTTCTGTTAATAACAAATCAATTGGAACTGCAAAACTTGGGAATCTGGAGCTGTCCTTGATAACAGGCTTACTCAATGCTGGCTCAAAATTCATTGAATCTGAATGCTGCCTTAAAAAGTTTTTTTGCTCTGAATTCTACGGCTTTTTTATTCAAATTCCGATACTTTTTTGACCAAGCAAATATGGTGGCAATTGCATGTTTATCATACCAAAATCAGGAAGTTGATATCAATGTTGATTTTTGCATAAAGATCAAAAGAATTTTCCTTTGGCGATGGCTTGAAGGTCAAAGAGATGTTGGATTTAAGTTTTTTAGGCCAAAATTTCTCTAACCTGCCCATCAACAGTTTTGCAAGAATTTTCTTCATGCCTACTCCACTGCACAGTTTAGTACTTGTTTTTGATAATTTACATATTTTGCTCCAACCTCAGCACTAGTTCTTTTGCTTGTTCTTCAGTTTGGTAATACCATTTTTGCGACTGGGTGAATTCATTACTGGTGGCTCACATTTCCCCTTAACATCTGATGCTTTAAAAAAGGTTTTGACTGGTCATGCGTCCCGAGAAGTCCTCCTCAGTATAGTACATGCAGTAAGTAGCAAATAACTAATCTCCATTGTTTAAATGCTTTAATCATTCAAAAAGATTGCTCTCAGTTTGCTAAAGAATCCTAAACTGTTTTATTCCAAATGACAAAGATGTAAAAGAACTCACTTCTGGTGGAAAGTAAATTTGTCCAAATCCTCATTTATGTTGCATCAATTTTGTGAAGAAAACTAACTTAGGATTCGTTTGGGACGGCTTTTTTACTGCTTCTTAAAGCAGCTTTAAAGTACAAAAATTTCAACATATGTACTAGAAAACTGTTTTAAGAAGCAATAAAAATATCGTCCCAAACGAAGCCTTAAACTAAACATGCAAATACTATTTTACTTGCAGTTTTTAATTTTACATTAAAATCTGCTGCTGCAGCTACTTGGCTGGATCGTTGCAGCACCGATCATACTCGCGGTGCTGTACTCTCTATTTGTGCCCACATTCAAGTATCTGATTCACAAATTTGGTAACGTGCCTTCAAGTCCAGAGAAGCAGTCCCTTATCCAATCAGATTCAAAATTATTCAAGTCAAGGTCAGTGTAGCAGCTTACTTTTTTCTAAGAGATGGAGTCTATTAAAGAAGGTTATTATGTAGATAGCTACTCTACTTATCATGTCGTGATCAAAACCTTCTTAGCCTCTTTTATACTCTAACTTGGCGTTGAATCCAATTCAATTTTAAGCAAATGTTGCATTGTTTAATACAATTTGAGGCATATATATATGCCTCCTTATGGTATACTTAGGAAATGTTGAAGGCCTGTATATTCTTTATACTGTGACTGGAAATTCATGCAGCTGTTTCACTTTCAATGAAATTGGATTTAATTGCCCTTCTCTTTATTTTTTCCAGGCCTTTGTGGTGACAATTTTTATTGATTTTATGATAACTCATGCATCATTCATACTTCAAGCTTCGTTTACGATAAATTTTTATTACTTTCTAAAGCAATTTTTTAGTACAAAGATTTCTAATTTTAAAATTTTTGTACAATGTTGTTTTAAAAAGCAATAAGACAGCCGTCTCAAATAAAATCTTAGGCTTCATTTGGGATAGGTTTTTTATTGCTTCCTGAAATAGCTTTCTAGTACAAAAGAACATTTTTGTACTTAAGGCAATAAAAAAGTCATCCCAAACGAAGCCTTAAGCTTGGTTTGAGAAAGCTTTCTTACTATTTTTTAAAGCAGTTTTTAATGCAAAAAATTTATGAGCTCAAAATTTTGATGCCAGAAAGCTGTTTTAGAAGCAGTAATAAAGCTATCCCAAAGCTATAATCTTGGGAGCCTGGTATGCTTATCAACTCATCAAAACTTACTTCCCTTTCAAACTCTCTTAATTTTTTTGCTAACTTGGCAAGTTAACTGTTTTAATTTCTATCTTTAATCGTAAGTTTCTTTATTCTAGAACATAAATTCATCATTTCCAAGAAGTTTCGTGTGCTTAATGGATTGTCAAGCAGATTTCATGTGGATATCATCGACTGATGACTCACCATCAAATGCAACCTTTCCTCTCTGTATGGTCTCCGTCCTTTCTTCATAAAGATTTCCCTTACTCTTACAATCATCAAGTTTACTGAATTGTTGTTATGATATTTGAATAAGTGCTATGGAATATTGCCTCTGTTCCTCTCTCAAGTTTGCTAAATTGCTGTTGTTTTATACTAAACTTGTACTTGTTTGATTTATAATATCCATCACACAAAATTTATGAAGTTCTTTACTTTGTCTATGTTTATAGTTGTGTAAAAAGTTGGGCTTAGAGCAAGTTGGTGGTTTATTTGTGTTCAACTTGTTCGAAGTTCGGTGTATTCGTGTTTGGCTCGTGTTTGAAATTATTTGGTTCGAACGAATGATATCTCCCAATATCATTTTCACCTTATAAAAGGTCCACCATTATCAAATATTAAGAACTACCACAGCTTTGGACATTTTCTTTCTCAAAATTGTTACATTTAGGACTATTATTTTTATTCATAAACTTGTTGGTTATTTAATTATTTATTTTTGTGAAGTTTGTAAAGGGAAATTGAAATTTTTATGCCCCGTAGTTATTTAATTATTATTAATTTTTTAAACAAATTTTTAATAAAAAATTTTTTAATTCAAAAAATTTTAATATTAAAAATTTGATTTAGAAACAGTAATAAAAATAGTCTCAAATGAAGCTTAAATTAGCAACCAAAATTAAGTGGGTTGGCTCTTAGAAATTTTTATCTATTTATAGTACAATAGTTAGGAATGTAAGTAAAAAAAAAAAAATAGTTAGGAATGTAAGTGAATAAGTGCATCATGAACAACTTGATTTCAATTTGATTTTGGTTTCGTTTGGAACAACTTTCTATATGTTTTTTAAAATAGCTTTTTAGTATAAATTTTTTGAACTATAATTTTTTGTATTAGAAAATTTTTGTAAAAAAACAGTAAAAAAGTTGTCCAAAATGAAGTCTACATTTTGAAATAAATATATTAACCTAATTTTAAGTTTTTTTTTTTTAAATGGCGTTTGTGAACATATCATCTTGCGAAAATGCTATTGAATCTCGTGTTCGGTTAGAGCTCGTGACGAACTGCAAACACTCGTTTCGCGCTCGGTTGGAGGTGGCATCCATTCCAATGCATCCACGAATGGAATGTTAATATGCAGCTTTTTAAGAATATACGCGAACTTGAAAAACTGCTTATTTAGCTTTTATTTCTAAAACTTTACTAAAATGATAATGGTGGAACATAAGGTATATATCGGGATATTTAGAAATAACTTTATTTTGGGGTGCATTTCTGCATGTTAATAATCAGCTCTATAATGCACATATATGAGCTTTTTATTATGCACTGATTTAGCCAACACTAAACACTCAAATTAATGATGTATTATTCTGTGCGGAGTCTTGATGTGTCCGAAGACCAATAAAAATGTGTCACGTCACCTCAAAAATGTACCGCGCTTGGTACCGACCGTGCTTGGTACCATGCTCGACACCGAGCGTAACCGGACGATTCTCCCGTCCGGTGTCTGCACAAAATAATCTCTCCAAATTAATATCCTTGACTTCCTTCTATGAATGTCCATTTGTGTTCATCAAGAGAACACTAAATTTTGAGCTACAAGTTATTATGATAAATATCTAATTTACACATTGATATCCTCTAGTGTGGTCTCCTACCATTGGATGAGGTTTCATGCCTTTTTAATTTAGTATATATGCATGACATAAACTGGATAGCAGTAAGAGTAAGCTAAGCGAGAGCGCTTTTGAGTGAAACCTCTCCAAAATTTGGGAGGCTACTAGGATCCATTGGGCTATAATAAAATGAGTTTTTTCAAACTATAATCAAAAGTTTCACTTTCTTGTGAAATTGGAACTAAGATCATCTCCAACGGAAAATCGCATTTTTCACTCCAGAATGTCGTGAAACCTAAAAATGCCGTGATTCATCTCCAATCAAACTCTATTTTGCGAAGGTAACAGTCTTTCTCTTCTTTAGCGTTGTTTCTTGGCAAGTTCAATAGAGACAGAAAAATAGCGATGATAAACAGTGCAACGCCTGTATTGGCGTCCCACTATTCACCCGCAAGGAAATAACAGAAGTTTTACCGTTCGACTAGAGCTCCGGGGCGATGGCATTCAAGTGTTTAGATTTCCGTTGGAGATGCTCTAAGAGTGGTTCCTCTTAGAATTGAAATAGCACTCTCTTGAAAAAAAAAAAAAAAAACCTTTCTTCTCTTTTGGTTGACAACCTCTTTATCCTATCTCTCTCCCTTATATATATTTGTGTATGTTATAATGTTAAAACTTCGTTTTTAAGCCACCATATGTAATTATCTGAGAAAATGAATTTGCAGATATAAATTTTTTTTGCAATACCCTATAAGATATTACATGATCACTCAAGATAAATGAATTTAAAAAAATAAGTTAAATTCAAACTAATTATCAAGCCCAACGAAAATAATATTTCTTTTAACAACTCTTTTTAAAAATTCATTAAAATTCTTCAATTTCCAAACCAATCGTACAATCTCATTTGGAATGCCGCAATGATTCCCTAAATTTATAATTTACATAATATCTCTAGCATTCAGCATTTCTTATTTATTTATTGATAAAAATTTTCAATCATACAATTAATTTTAAAAGAAGTATAATAAAAAAAAGATTAATTCAAATTTATGGGCAATTACATGTATAATATTTTAAACTTTGATATTTATAAAACTAAAATCTCTTCAATTCATTTATCAAATTCTCGCTATATATATATATATAATTATTTCAATTTTATTTTCATAAAATTTAATGAAATATCTGTCCCAAAAATTCAGCTTCAATTAAGTTGAATCGGTCAGGGAACGCGGCCAAGTCTCCCTCCTTTTCCGCAAAGAGATCAGTGGTTAATCTCCAGAAATAGACCTAAAAGAACGATGACGCCATTCAATTCTTCTCAGAGACTACCCCAATGGCCGCCTCCGTCCCCTTTATTCTTCAAGGAGCTCCGACATCTTGAGGGAAACAGGACTCTCTTTTTCCTGAAAAGTAAAAAGAAATTTCGCATCGTCTTCTTCATCTCTAACCCTATATTTCTCCGAAAGAGTTATAAGCCCTCGCTCCTCCGCTTACAGACAATCAATTTCCAACCCCTTCTTTGATCCGAACAATCGTTGGACTTGAAATTCGTCTATGTTACCTCTTCCGATGGATTGTTCGATAGGGAACAGCATCTTATTCTGCTCGATCTCGAGGGGTGACCGTATTCTGTACACCCACGGGGATGATCGCGAATTGGAAGCCCTATCCGCCGCTGCCCTTGACTGTGCACCTCCGTTTCATTCGCGATACTCGCACACCGCCGGCGATCGGACCTTCGCCTTCCTCATTGACGATGACGGCCACACCTACTTCGTCATCACCAACTCCCTCGCCGGCAGCGCCGCCGCCCACCGCTTCCTCGACCTTATGCGCGAAAGCTTCCACCGCGCCTCCAAGAACGGCGTCCACGAAGAGGTCATCCCCGTCGTCCGCCGACTCATCGCCTCTCTTGAAACCCTCTCTAGAAGCGGCGGCGGCGATGAGAAGACAAAAGGGGATGCCGCGGAACTCTGGATCGACATGCCGATGAGACCGGCTGGATCGGTGCCATTGCAGAGCAGCTTGACCCCTAGGGGTTGGATGCAGCAGAATGGCCGGCGATTGTGGTGGCGGCTTGTGAAAATTGTGGTCGCGGTTGATGTGTTTCTTTGCTTGGTTTTGCTTGTGATTTGGTTGGCTGTGTGCCGAGGTTTTCAGTGCATTGATTGAATGAATTCTTTCTTTGAGTTCTCAGATGCTTTCATCGTTGAAATCTCTCAGTTATGAAAAGGAGGAAGACAGTTGCTACGAGCGGCCAAATCTATACCTTACTCTGAATCATGCGTGATTCCAGCTTAACCTTTTAGGGAAATCATATGGAAAGAAGATTAAGCATACAGGAGTAATGCTTAGTTCGATCAAATTTGCATTTTTTTTGGAATTGTGATTCTCTAACAAGAATGAAATTCGTATGACGTTATGCCAGATTCAAGCAGTTGGGAGATAGTTGCCGGTGCCTTCCACTGTCATTTGATGAATTGATACCCTCCAATAAAGAATTGCATGCCCAACATCACCAAGGCCACTTTATCTAGTTTTAGCTGGTCGCCATGAACCGGATTCAAAGGAGGTCAGCCAATAAGAAAAATTATTTCCTCATGAAAATGAAGTTGCCAAAGTATATGTATGCTGAACTCGCTGACGAGGTCCTTTTGTTCTTGGACAATACTCACTTGGCCCTGAGATTATTTAAGATTGTTTGGGACAACTTTATTATGACTTTCTAAAGCAGTTTTCTAATAAAAAACTTCTTGAAAAAAAAAAAATGTATTAAAAAAAACTGCTTTTGAAAGCAGAAAGATGGAAAGAAAGCAGTCCCACGCGAAGCTTTAATGCCATCAAAGCCACTCTCTGTGCTTGTCAAATGAACTCGCCGAAGTTTCCAAGCTATTCACCAGCATAGTGAAGTCGTTAGAACTTCATCAAATTGTTTATTTATTTATTTATTTAAATTCATTATTAGTTTATCTATGTATTTTATATGTTTTATAAGTTAGTTAGATTTATTATTTTTTTAAAATAATTTTTTTTTAAGTCTTGCTACAGAATTGACAGTTTTACTTATATTGCTTCATTGTATTATTTTTTTAACTGTAATGTTCCTTGATTCAAATCTATAAATATGATAATCAGATTGGAGTATGACACAATTTCTCATGTCACATATCACTCTGCTAATTTCTACCAATCTAATGAAATTTCATGACTTATCTCTAAGCTTTCATTTCATTTCCTCCATTCTTTATTATTTTTTATACACTGTTGTTGGTAAAATTATAGCGTCACCTACAGGGAAAATTATTACGTCTGGTGTTCGGATTCGTCTGGACATCAATTCAGACACGCCACGTCACCCAGATACACCCGGGGCCCAGTGTATCCGAGTGATGTGGTGTGTCTGGATTGGTATCCGGACGATGGTGACCGGACGTAATAATTCGCCCACCTAGAGACAAATTTGATTACCATTCTTTAAGGTGTGATGAACATGTATGAATGCTTGGAGCCAAAAACCACGGAAGGGATGAAGAAGATTATAGGGAAATTAGTCTCAATGGAAAATTAAGATTTTGTTTCTACCGAAACTAAATTGAAATATTCATAATGATGATTCAAGGAATCGTAGAGTGTTTCAAGAACCACTTCGCAAGCAGAAATTATTATAGATGGGTCTTGCTTTATCTTTTTTTTTTTTTTTGGACATTTAGGCCAATTAAGACAGACTCATACACATATCACATACACAAGACTCAAATTCAAGACCTCTTAGTTGATTGTCTAAGCTCCCAAGCAATAGACCAAGATGAGCTATGTTACTTTATCTTTTACAGATAGCTGCCAAATTTTAGAAGATGAAGGTTTCGTTTGGGGCAGGTTTTTTGTTGATTTCTAAAGCAACTTTTTAGTACAAAAATTTTTAGTTAAAAAAATATTGTATTAAAAGCCAATTTTAAAAAGTAATAAGAAAGCTATCATAAATGAAGTTTAAATTCAAATCAAACAATTGATGTGACTTATCTTCCTAAGCAAAGTGTTGAGACTATGGGTTTCAAAAATCATTAATAAGAGTACTCATTTTAGATATATCGGGTCTATTATCCAAAGTGATGGTGAGATGAATTGGGATATTATTAGTATAACTCAATTTAAATGGTTGAAGTGGAGAAATGCTTCAGGCCTATTGTGTGATATAAAAGTACACCTCAAACTTAATGAAAAATTTTATAAGATGGTGTTGAGACCTACAATGTTTTATGGTGCAGAATGTTGGC
This sequence comes from Dendrobium catenatum, assembly GCF_001605985.2. NCBI lineage: Eukaryota > Viridiplantae > Streptophyta > Magnoliopsida > Asparagales > Orchidaceae > Dendrobium > Dendrobium catenatum. Next base: position 922,537 of record NW_021319551.1, on the reverse strand, counting down.
CATTATATGAGAAGCATAAAATTAAGTCCATTGTTACAGAGATGGGGATGCTTAAGTGGAGTGGCTTTACTCTTAGTGAAAAAAATACAAAATGAGCATATACATGAAAATGTTAGAGTAGCTCCAATGGTAGATAAAATTAGGGAGAGATGGTTTGGTCACATAAAATATCGGCCTTTTGATGACCCTCGATTATGAGAGTAGATGTATTAGATTTGACCTATGTTAAGAAAGGTAGAGGTCGAACTAAGAAGACTTGGTTAAAAAATATTAGAAATGACTTTCTTTATTATATTTAAATGAGAAATAGGACACGATAATGAAAAAAAAGGATTTATGTAGCTGACCTCATGTAGTGGGATAAAGACTTGATGTTGTTGTTGTTATATCCATATATTACATTGATATCAAAAAATCTAATGACTTTAAGACCCTCATGATAAAATTTTGATTATATAGTCTAACATATATATTTTTTGTCTTTATGAAAGCCATTATCATCCACTTGGATGATTTTTTATCCAACAAAAGAAAGTCAAATAAAAATATAGAAGAAATTTTTTATTTATTAGAGTTAAAAGTATTAATTTTTTTAAATATTTTATAAATTCATTATTATAATATATAATTAATATTTATAAATATAATATTAAAAGTATTATTATGCATGTTAAAAATATTTGATGGAAATTTTCATATCATAATGATATAATACATGCTTTTATAGTAAATTAAACACTTGATAATCGGAGTAGGACTTGATAAGACTTTTCAGTGTAATTATCCTTACTTGGAATATTGAAAAAGAAGCTTAGGATTGAATTTAGAAAGAAAATCAATAAGTTCATATTTATTCTTTAGGGCATTGTGATCGTGGTGTCAGAAGTGTTGTGACACTAAGCTCTCTTTATAATTGAAGAATATTAAGGCTTTTAGGAGTGTTGCAGTGCTAGCCATGTTGAAGTGCCCTTTTTGTTTGATGGATAACACTCGGTAGTGTTGCAATGCTGGGGAGCATTGCTGTGGCATTGAGGTTTCAAGTTATAGGAAGATGCTGTGGCGTTGAGGTTTGAAGTTATAGGAAGATTCTAGAAATGAGAAATTCTTGGGAGTGGTGCAGTGATGGGTGATGGAGTGTTGTGGGGCTAGGTACTTTTCAAAGTTTTTATATAAATATCCAAACCCACTCCCCCAACCCATGCATAATCTCATTTGGCCAGGAGAAATGAAGAGGATAAGGAAGGGGAGAAGAGAAGAGAAAGAAGAGAGAGGAAGAAGATTTCAAGGCTCTAGAGTTGATTCCTTATGCCGAGCAAGTTAGAAAAAGTATCCTTCCCTAGGTAGACGATTGTTACACTACGTCTATTTTCAGTTATTTCAATTTTTGTAGGATTTTTGGGGTTTGATTTGATAAGAAAATGTAAAAGATGTGATATCTAAATTTATAACGAGCTTTCACAATGTAACTTTCAGTATGTTATAGATCTACTCATTTCTGTATATTGTGATATGATTATATTTTGATATTTCATTGTGTATTTTTATAATTGATGCACACTCTTTAAGAAAAGTAAGATAATTATACACATGAAATTGATAAATGACTACTACATTAAAATTATGTAAAATAATTTACATGCATAGTGGATTGATATAATGTACATAAATAATGATGGGACATGCATGGTTGATATAACATGTACAATTGACATGGTATGATTTAATGGGATATAACATGCATGTATGTACTGATTTAATTGTTAAATAAACATATATGAAAGTGAGCATATTGCATTGATTATTGGATAGTATTATTATGTTTTGCATGATATTGCCTATGTATAATAAATATGATGCTTGACCATCCCAATTTATAATACATTTAATCTTTAATTGTCACGATCCGGCCCTGTTAGCTCGTATATACGAGGCGGGCATGAAATCGGACGATCAGATCAAACACTATTCATCTTTCATGTAAACAAAATTATCTAAAAAGACTTTAAGAACAAAAAAGCGCCTCTAAATTTTTTTTTTCCTCATTTCCCTTATTCCAACCTAAGGGAAAAAGATTTTTCAATTTCTATTACTTACATTTAAATCTGTAACATTAATAATCTCAAAGCCTACGTGATTGGTTTCTGATAAAGCTTCAAAACAAGGATCTTTACGTTCCAACTATCATTTATTAGATTTTAATGATACTATACATCTAGTTAGTTAGGTTTGAATGCATTCATTGTTAAAAGTTACATCTATACAGAAAGAAGACTATAAGAGAATCCTACATTTAAAAAATCAAACAAGCTGAAACTTATAAAAGTAGTTTCAAAACCTATTCAAACTTTATTCACACAATAATATTTAAACCTTAAAATACATTAAGCATTTATTAATTGTTGCAACTTTGTTCAAATATTGTACAAATCATGTTTGAACCTTATTCGAACTAAGTTTTAACCATATTTTTACTTTATTTGTACCAAGTTCGAAGTTCAACATTTACTTAAAACATGCTCAAATTGGTTCAAGCGTGATTCAACCATGATTCAAATGCGGCTAAAAAATGATTCAAATATGTTCAAACCATACCATTTTACATTATGCTCATTATCTTATATGAGACTAATTCATTTGAATTGATTTATTAGATATGCGAATACCTACTATAATCATATACTAATTAGGTTATATATAGAGCTGAGGATGTGATGGATAAAATTAATAGAGGGTTCGATATTTTTGATCTTCTAGGAAAGGCTAAAAAAATTTTAGTTTTAATGTAAAAGTGTTTACACATATATGATTCTTCAACTTTTTAGATGTAAGTTAATCCTTAGGCCTTTTATAGTGATATAAATTAGTATCCTATGTAGTATACTTGTGTAGAATAAGTTGAATGGGAAGATATTAGCTTCATAAGAAAGAAGTAGCTTGAACACTCACCTAAGACAAGGATGAAAATTCAATGTGTTTTATCATAACAATTGTGCTTGTACTCGCATACTTCAAAGTTATAGCTATTGTGATTTAACTATATCATAACAAAATTATAGTATGTATATCGTGATTGCACTTTGCTCTATTATAATTTGTTTGGTTAAAAACTTATTCAAATCTTATTCGAATCATATTAAGATATGATTTGAATATGATTTGAATATCATTCATACTATTTTGAATAGGTTGGAACATTATTCGAATCTTGATAAGACCTTATTCAAACATATTTTGATTAAGAACTTCATGCTTGGATCTTTTTAAGTTCTATAGAAATAATAGACCATTATAACAAAAAACATTACATCATAAAAAGGACTAATATAATATAATGAATACGACATGAATTAATAACACTTAAATAATTTAATAAAAATAGTCAATAATATTATATCAACACTTAACTACTGATAAAGCTTCAAAACAAGGATCTTTACGTTCCAACTATCATTTATTAGATTTTAATGATACTATACATCTAGTTAGTTAGGTTTGAATGCATTCATTGTTAAAAGTTACATCTATACAGAAAGAAGACTATAAGAGAATCCTACATTTAAAAAATCAAACAAGCTCAAACTTATAAAAGTAGTTTCAAAACCTATTCAAACTTTATTCACACAATAATATTTAAACCTTAAAATACATTAAGCATTTATTAATTGTTGCAACTTTGTTCAAATATTGTACAAATCATGTTTGAACCTTATTCGAACTAAGTTTTAACCATATTTTTACTTTATTTGTACCAAGTTCGAAGTTCAACATTTACTTAAAACATGCTCAAATTGGTTCAAGCGTGATTCAACCATGATTCAAATGCGGCTAAAAAATGATTCAAATATGTTCAAACCATACCATTTTACATTATGCTCATTATCTTATATGAGACTAATTCATTTGAATTGATTTATTAGATATGCGAATACCCACTATAATCATATACTAATTAGGTCATATATAGAGCTGAGGATGTGATGGATAAAATTAATAGAGGGTTCGATATTTTTGATCTTCTAGGAAAGGCTAAAGAAATTTTAGTTTTAATGTAAAAGTGTTTACACATATATGATTCTTCAACTGTTTAGATGTAAGTTAATCCTTAGGCCTTTTATAGTGATATAAATTAGTATCCTATGTAGTATACTTGTGTAGAATAAGTTGAATGGGAAGATATTAGCTTCATAAGAAAGAAGTAGCTTGAACACTCACCTAAGACAAGGATGAAAATTCAATGTGTTTTATCATAACAATTGTGATTGTACTCGCATACTTCAAAGTTATAGCTATTGTGATTTAACTATATCATAACAAAATTATAGTATGTATATCGTGATTGCACTTTGCTCTATTATAATTTGTTTGGTTAAAAACTTATTCAAATCTTATTCGAATTATATTCAGATATGGTTTGAACATGATTTGAATATCATTCACACTATTTTGAATAGGTTGGAACATTATTCGAATCTTGATAAGACCTTATTCAAACATATTTTGATTAAGAACTTCATGCTTGGATCTTTTTAAGTTCTATAGAAATAATAGACCATTATAACAAAAAACATTACATCATAAAAAGGACTAATATAATATAATGAATACGACATGAATTAATAACACTTAAATAATTTAATAAAAATAGTCAATAATATTATATCAACACTTAACTACATCATTGTAAGTTATTTAACAAATTATTATAAACTAGAAGGCCAATATTTTACATTAAATGTTACTATTTTGACAAAGCACCGTTATGAGTCTAAAGCTTTGTTTGGGACATCTTTCTTATTGCTTTTTAAAATAATTTTTTAGTAAAAAAATTTCTAATTCAAGAATTTTTTTTGTACTAAAAAATTATTTTAAAAAACAGTAAAAAAGCTATTCCAAACAAAGTCGAAATCAAGCAATGATAATTCCCACCAAACAAACAAAAAGTTCATGTTAACATTTTTACTCTTTTATTTGATCATAATTTTTTTTTTAATTATTGGCAAGTTAGTATCTCTTAATAAATTTAATAAAAATAATTTATATTATTAAACTTATTTTTTAAAAGATATAGTTTTTTAGTATTCACAATTGGGATGTAAATATTATTTAGTGGGAATTTTTGCCTACTAAAAATATCTCCGCCAGGCCGACCATAAGAGGAGCCCCAAAAATTCCGTTCATTAAAGCTTCGGAACGGAGGCGGATCAGTAAGTTGCTCCAGTTGTCCTAATCCTTCATCGCGTTCTTCGGCGGCCGTCGATGGCGCAACCAGTGGCTACGTCGGCTACGGAGGCTACGCCGGCTACGCCGGCGAGGCAAAGGCAGCAGGGAGGGTTTGGCCAGACGGTGACCGGAATAATCCGGATGGCGGTTATGTGGTACTTCGCCATGAAATTCTTCTCACCAAAGAAGCCCGCTGACCCCTCGCAGCTTATGTCCAACCTCTTCCAAAAGGGAGAGCCACTGGTCTGTTTCATCTGCAAATCTTATTTTACTTCCTGTCATATTTGTTCCATCTGTTCCGATATTAGAGATGCGGTTTTTGATCCATTTTTGGCGACTTTGAGATGCATTCATAAGGGTATTGAGGTCTTTAGCAATAGGATCAGTCGCTGTTCTTCTTTTGATTGCTCGATCAAAGAATCCTGATTTACTTTTGTTTGCCTGCCTTATATAATTGCATGACTTGTAAAATTTGTGGAATACTTTTCCTAATCCATTTTATTATGTATTTCCAATCATCTTATTCAGATGCCTTGACTATGTAAATTTTAGGATTTCTTTTTTTCTGAGGGGAAAGAGTTGGATTGTTGTCCCTCCATCAAGCATTGCATTGTGCATTGTTATGGTTTGCTGCTGAGATTGATCGATGTTCTGAATTAACTGGGTGGTGTTAATATCGATCTCTTCTTCCATATCCTCTGCCTCCTTCTGAGGATTTGCTTCTTCAGCTGATCATCGTCATGTGATCCTTTGGTTTGGTATCTCCCTGATCTTGTGCAGTTCTAATATTGTCACTCTCTTTTCTATTTCTAAATGAATGCACCAAATGTTGTCTCTAACCTGGCTAGAGAGTTACTCGCTGTGGTATTATAATAATTATATATTAGAGAATAAATAGCACATCTACCAGAGCATGAGAGAATTCATATTGATTTTATTTTAATCCTTCAGGTCTACAAAATAAGTTACTCAATTTTACAAAGTCTTCTAGAATGAAGTTCATAAAGAAGCCCAAACCTAGCTAGGCTAGGGTTTATAAATAGAGTTGCATGTTATTAAATGAAGAAGCTGAGAGATTGGCATCTCAATTGTTCATCTTGAATGAATCGCTTATTAGGAAGGTTCTTGTATGTCTTTGAGTTTGGTGATTCTATGTATTGTTATCTTTGTTTGAAGAGTCATGCTTATCATCAATTAATGTCAATAAATGATTTCTTAATGATGTTTGTGATAAATTTTAATTGTTGGTTGTACCAAAAAATTTTCATGTTTCTACAAATTGGGTCAGTCAAGATGGGCTATGTTTCGATGTTCCTTCTTAGGCTAGGTCAGTAAAGAGTCTATCCCTTTCTTAAGTTATTGTGCTATCAAGGAAGATAAAACTTGTTATTGCTCAATTTCAAATAGTTATTGCTTTAATGGATATTGTGTCATGCCCATTTTTGCTTGGTGCTTATATTTGGATATAGCATTTAATGTACATGTATATATTTTTTATTGATTTTAATTTAATATTCCATCTTTAGATATCTCCCCAATCTTTAAGTTTATTTTTAATTAGTTTTAAGGGATGAATTGTTGCAGCTTATGCTAATTTTCAATTGCATTTTCTCATTGATGATGTCTCCTTGTAGAAAGTTTTTTGTTCTTCATCTTTTGAGATCTTCTAGTGAAGTTTGTCCTAGAACTCTATCAGATTCCAATGATTTCAGCTGCAATGATATATGGTCAACTCATAGTCTCTCTTTCTAATCCTAGAGGATTTTCCTTAGTTATAATCTTCATAATCTCTACTAAGATTATGGAGGTTCCTCCATCTTTTGAGAACAATTTTGTGATTCTTATTGCTATTGAGGCTGATGACACCACAAATGTGGATGAGATTGTCAGACTTAACATCCATTCCTACTAAATATCCTAATAAGAAAAAAGCCATTATTTATAGAGCCTACTTGCTAAGAGATTCAAATACAATCACTCTTATCTGGTTGAGGAAAGTGTGGAGCCTCTAAGAAATGACATTTTCATGGATAGTCATAAATTTGACATGATTGAAGAGTAAATGAGTCTTATGCCAAATTCCTTTCAGGGGCAAGTGTTTATTCGATTAAGACAAAAGTCATGGAGCTTAAAAATATCATAGTTGAATGATCGTTAAATTTGAGTCCGAGAAGCAACAACAATAACAAGCCCTTATCCTATTATGTGGGGCCGACTACATGAATCATTGTTCTTCATTGTGTCCTATTAAGAGTCACATGGATAGAAGTCCTTGGTGAAATAGGAGTCCTATTAAGAGTAGATAAAATTAGTGTTAGTGAAATAGGAGTGGAAGGAGTAGATTAAAGGTCACATGGATAGAAGTTGTACAAAGTAATTTATGAAGGATAAGATTAAAATATTAGGCAGCACTCAGCATGAATAAATGGACAATTAAGATTTATATAGCCAACCCCAAATAGTTTTGATAAGACTAATGATGTTGACAATGATGTTTGCGAGTTAATTGTTTGTTTGGCTTAGTAACTTACGTTGTTGGAAGATATCAACTGTTTGCTTCATTAGCATCTTTAAATAAAAATTTCATAAATCTACCTACATCTAAATGCCAAGCTATTTGATGGATAAAATAAATATCTGTAATCTCCGTTGATCTTGCTAGCTAACCTTGCATTATTTAGTAATATAATATTAACCAAACATTTTGTCTTTTAATAGATAACATTCTTACTTGAATGTTGATGTTATCTTGATAAGACTATATATATATATATATATATATTTAACTCTTAATAGGATACAATGGAGAGAAAGGATTCATGTAGCTGACCACACAGTGGGATAAAGGCTTGATGTTGTTGTTATATATATATATATATATAACATTGAATTAATCCTATGTGCTTAACCGGTATCAATATTATTTCACTTCTTAAAGATTTTTCTTTCATACATAAAAAATTAGCTTTAAGATATTCCAGCGCTTTAAGCTTTTGAACTATGTGCTTCTTTCAGAATAAACCTTTTTTAAAGGACTGGCTATGTTTATATTTGATTGTATTATCATCTTGGCTTGGCACACGATGTTTGTAGATAATATTACAAGAAGGTTGGATATTTGGTAAAAGTCTAGGATGCATGGACATGGACATGAGGACTTAGACACGACACGTTACAGACATGAAACACATTTGTTTTTGAAAATATAGGACACGAGCATGCAGTAGATATAATATTATAATTTTTTTATATTTTAAAAATTAAAACATTTTATATAAGTTAAACGAAAAAAATAGAAAAAAACTTATAACGTTATAGTAGTGCTCAATATTTTCTATCGCAATTGCACAATACACATAAAGGTATAATCAAAATATCAAATAACATGACTTAAATAAATGATAGATAAAATGATAGCATGAAAATTAAAACTAGATGATATTTGAAACTTCTTTTATTTTGATATATTTTTTTGTAATGAACTTATATAATTATAATTAAACAATATTTATTTGGTTGAACTTCCCTTTGATTATTTAGTGTTTATTTGGGGGATCTTGTGCTTCGGCATCAGAAGTAGAGAATGTCAATCATCTCCTCATTTGGCTTTGGGGTTAAAAGGGGAAAGGATGTCAGTCGTTGAACTTGGAGGTCAAGCTTTGGCATCGAGAGAGGAGAGGAAGTTGTGAAACGAGTATGTGAGAGTCAAGCTTTGGAAGCCGGCGGTTGGATGCATAGATCCTGGCTTCCTGCAATATCGACCCAAATCCTAGTCGAGCGTTCCAGAAAGGAAAAGTTTAGGCAGGAAGATTTGCGAAAGAAGTTTGGAGAGGGAAATGAAAAATAGAAAAAAAGTGAGTTTTTTTTTTTATAAAAAATTAGTTTAGTTTTTATTACATGAGCGTCGGAAGAGTCATATTGTTTATTTTTTTTTTTTCATGGCAAAGTATCATATCATTTCATCTTGTGTTGTGCATTACGTTTGCAATAATTCACAAATGTCACTTTTCTATTTATATTTAAATAGTTTAGCTAGTCACTTATGATTGCTGGTACAATATTTAAATGACGATTGTCTTTTACTTGTCTAGGATATGTGGTTATATCTTTCTGACCAACAAATATTCAATGACTTTGGAAATGATGGTGCCCTTTTGTGGCATGAAACAAATATTCCATATGCTGTCTGGGGGCAAGGAAGTAGTAGGTCCCTTTCTCTCCAGTATACTCCATCCGAGGTACTAATGGACACTTCTAAATATATTTGTTAGTGCAATATTCCCGTATTGTTTGTTGCATTTTTTATTTATTGCTAATAATTTTTTTAAATGTATTGATGCTTTCAGGCATTAAAACACAATGGGAGCCTTTATGCTCATGTTTTCTTTGCTCACTCGGGGTACCCACCAGATCCTAATGATTCTGAATATCAGCCACGATATGCTTTTTCTAGGACCCATCGTAAGAGAGCCTTTTTTGGGGATTGTAAATCTTAAAGTGCTATTCCATTTTGAAGTATTAGTAATTTTTTATTTTCAGCTGTTGTGGTGTACTATCCCAAGTCCAAGTCAGGCAAAAGAAGAAGCTTGCTTAATTCAAAGCAATCTGAAGAGGATATTTTGGACCTAGAGGTTAGTTTATTGTTTGCAGTGACTTGTTTCATATTCTCATTTTTTTTATTCCTTTTATAGGATTTGATTTAGATGGAAAATACTGTACCTCATCTTCTTTATCGTTATATGCTAGCAACTATATGTTTGTGATGTTATAGGTCAAGGATGATATCCAGTCCGATTCCAAGGATGAGGGTAGCGTTGAATGGATTTCTTATTGGAAACCAAATATTACAATTAATCTTGTAGATGACTTCAATCGGTTAGTCTGCCGACATATAAACATGATTTCTTGTTCCTATATTTTGTTTTGTCTAGCAAAATGCATTGGATCTAACTTGATCGTGAATATGTCCATGAGATCATTTATGGTTCAATAGTTAGTTCTTTGTCAAGGTGATGGATGGTAATGAATTTTTCAGTCTAAGCTTGGTTTGATGATTTTTTTTTCCAGCAATGCTTTTAAAAATTTAGGTGATTTACACATTTGCATACAAAATCTATCTTCTTTACAAAACTAATATCCATAAAAGCAAAAATGAATCAGTAAACATATATATTTGCGGATCAAATTGTTTTTAATTCTTTAGGAACAAGAATTAAAATAAATCCTCATTTATTTTTAATTCTTTAGGCTTGTAAAATATATTGTTGTTCTATGCAGTTTAGACATTCTTCATGTGCTTCTACCTTATGTGTTTGCGAATCCACAGCTCTTTTTTTTTTGCTCTTTTCTTTTCGAAAAAAGTATAGTTTGCATGAAATTACTGTTGTATTTGCTTTTTGGTGATATTTATCATCTTTTTCAGCACAAGCTTGCTAGCACTTTGGTATGTAAGATTTATAGTTGCTTGAAATGCAAAATAAGCGTGTTTGGTAGTAATGTTGACATATTATATGAATGTTCCTTTGGGGACTAATTGCAGCAGACACCGTGGCCATTATCGGGAATAATGAACTCTGAGGTATTGTGTGATAGAAAATTGGTAGAGAGGACAAATTCCAAGTGCTCTTTTGATTCTTGACTTATAACTGTGTAGCTCTTCTACATATTAAAAATGACATGATTTAGTCATATTGTTTAACTTGTGGTAGTCTCTTGTACGGGCTAATAAGTAGGGATCCTCCTTTGCCTCTTGTTGATGGATGAAGGCTGTCCTGTCATGGACGCATTGGGTCTATGGTAACACTCAATAGCATCTATGTAGGGCTAAGTGAGGCTATCATAGGCATTTTTATTTTTAACTCTTGACCAATTCTGAAAATTCTTTACCCCCCAAGTTTTCCACTTTACCTTTTAACATGCCATCACCCGTACCATAGTTTAGGACCACTAGTGAGATATAATAAAATTTTTGCTGAACGTGGATATATATATATATATATATATATATATATATATATATATGCATTGCATGTAGTAGTGATTATGATTTTTTTTGCTTCCATAATAATTACTCTTTGTAAATGTCTTAGAATGACTTAGTTACATCATTTAATCATTTTATAAGCTTTCCTGTGAAATCTCCCAATTTATATTGTTATTATCTTTTATTGCAGGTACTCTTATAATGCTATTCCACCAAATGTTGCTGGATGTATCCACTATACTTCGTGCATTTTATGAGTTATTTATCTTCACCAAGTTTGGTTATTGTTTGCCCTAACATGCATGAAAGATTCCTTGTATTTGCCTCATGTGACACTTGACAGGAACGAATGGAGGTGGATGATTAATAAAACCAGCTCATATAGTTAAGACATGGCTAACAGTGATGATGATGATATTTATCTCATTATATTTTTGAAGCTTCTTAGTCATGCAATCTATTAATATGTGAATGCTTTTATGTGTTGACCTGTCGAAGTTTTCAAGTAAGAATGGTTGTGATAGCGATAGGCCAACTTGTTATAATGTCTTAAAGAGTGGCTCCACGTTGATGCCCCTAAGAGTGACAACACTCAAGAAAGGTACTAAGATGGGTCACTTAACTACTCGAACAATCCAGACCCTCAAAAATTCATCTTGGTCAACGCTCGACGACCCTTGTTCAAATTAGACTAACCCAGTTTGATTGATTCAAATTAAGTCAAAGGTTAACCCATATAACAAAGGTGTCAATGGTGGTCAAAGCATGACAAGTCATGCCAAGAAAGCTCGATCCTATTAAAGTGGGACAATTATGGACAACATCTTGAGATTGGTTGTATATATTGCTAATTGATTGCATATATAATTTGTTAATTGTATATTCAAACCACTTAGATCCAACATGTACATTGTCGGCCCCATTCCCTTTAGATTCTTTAGAAAGCTTACCACACCCAGCTACCCACTATGGATTAGTTCCAAATCCATTGCTAAACCATGGGAGGCTCCCATTTGATATGAGGAAAGGGGGAAGGGAAGTGCCTACATATGCTTTGTCGAAATATTGCCATGAACCCACATCACGTTGAAGGGAGTTTTTTCTACTTGTACTTCTCTCCTCCTTGAACATCCTACTTTGCCTCATTCTATTGATTGATAGTATTTGGATGTCTAATGACCCAGTAGATTCGATGTTGGGGAACCTCTGTACATGATATTTTTAATGGGATGTGCCAGCTTCCAAGCTTCCTTGATCTTAACAAGTGGAATGCAAGCTCTTTGGATGTCTAACAACCCAATTGAGCTGAGACTGATTATTGCATCTATGTACTATGTTTTGGACATGCTGATAAGGCCCTTGATATGAGCATTGGTGATTTGTACCACCTGTACATGGCCTTCTGTATGTGATTGGTATAGGTTGATACTTCAGTTGCTTCTTACCTTGGGACTATGCAAAAGCATTATTAAACTTTCAGGTGAAATCGGAGATAGAAAAATATTACCCCACACACTCCATCAAAATACCATTGAATTACTAAAGTAGTTCTGAAGATCTCCATATGGCGGATTGGATCAAACAAATAAACTCAAGCAAAAAAGAACAAAAAACTTAACAATAATGTGCTTGAGAAAAAAACCTTGCCTTTGTTGAACTTAAACAACCTTGAGTCGAGTTTAGTATGGTCAAGCAGGTACCTTCCCACTTCTGAAAACTAGAACAAAAAATGAGTGAAAAATAGCTTGAAGCAAACCTTGAATACCCTAACTTCTTCCTTGCTCTTGTATACTATCAAAGTAATCGTACATACGACAAGCCTACATTTGTGATCTTATATATAATCCCTGCACTCTGAAATTCAATTGACTTTTTTGGGTGATTTACTTGAGGATATGATGTATATGATTGTTGAATGATCAATAGCTTTCTGTGCAATATTTCAAGGATTGCCCTTTCAACTGCTATTACAATTCTTTAGGCTACTGATAGTGTCCTTTTGATTTTTAAGAAACACTCAAAGTGATTTTTTTGCTTAAAAGATCTGCTCTTCTAATTTGAAACTTACCTTTAAAACTCAAAATAGCTCAAAAACTTGTAGAAAGGTTCTGGACTTTCACAAAACAGCATTTGTCACTAAATATTATCAAATTTATTTTCAATTGTATTTTATCAAGAGGAAATTGCATGAAAATGTAGAAAATTTGAAAAAAAAGTTTTAAATCAATAATGTTAAGTTCGTTGTTGTAAATGTTAAATGAAGATTCTCATTTTACCACTAAAAAAATATTTAAAATAGCCAAAATTCCTACAAAGTATGTAAAAATAAAAAACAAATTTAATAAATTATGACAAAAATATAAATTTTTTTATTGAATCTATTAGTTCTTTGGGAGCAAGCTTGTCATTATTAAAGAGCCAATGATTACCCAAATCCAAATATTATGCCCCTTTTATTGATCTCTTTGAGCTAGTTGTTCGATCGATAATCCAAATTGATTTGGACTAAACATTGTCAATCTATGGTCTTGGATTATCTTTAATCATACCAATGAACTCCGAAGAATTTTGTCTGCTATAAACTAACTGCGCAACTCATAACAAAATTAACTCAACACAATTCAAGTGCACCGTTGATTTACCTGCCAAAATTCTGCCTACCCCAAGTGTTCAAATCCAAAATTCCAGGTCTCCTTATATACCAAATTAAGGTACTTGGTTTGCATAGGTGTATGCATATTAAACCCATTACTATCTCTATTTAACCCAAATGAAATACATCCCATAAGATTTGCCAAAGATTTATCCTCATCGACGCTCTTCAATAATCGACCTCTAACCATTATCATCTTATATCAAATCCCCAATAAAGACTATCAATGATTCATCCCCAATGGTTCCTATTAATAATAACTATTCATTGCAGCGTCTCCATACTCTACAAAACAAATTAAATCTATCTCCTTAACTAAAGCGAACCCTCTAACCATGTCACCTCCATTTAAAAAAAGGCCAAAAGAGCTCTCTAATAATCAGTACAATTATCATAATTAGATAGGATAATCATACAACAACCATCCATTAAATACACATCTCTATCCTCAAATTCAAAAGCCACCGAATAAAGGGAATAAACTTCTTGATGATTGCCAAATCTATCAACTATCCTATTTAAAGATATCCATAACAAACGACAAAAATTAAGAGGCTCACCTCATACCTTTGACCATTCGATCATATGGACATCAAAGTTGATTGCACTAACAAAGTTGCCAAATACTAAGTCAATGCTGTCGATTCAATCAAAAGCTTAAGATTTGCATCAATAAAAATGTGTCACACATACTCCAAACAATGTGTGTTAGCTTGATTACTATTTTAATGAAAGCCTCAACCTATTCTCCTATGATCAAATATTGGAGCCAATGATTCACTTGATGTATCTGATAGGACATAAAGATCTTAATCTTGTCAAAGTCTACTATGATGCTGACTACTTTGGTATTGTCTTCTACTTTTGGTGGTGTTATTATCTCTTTTGTTTGATAACATTCATTGATCCCTAGGGAGTCACCTTTGATCTCAAGGTTGAATGGATTCTACCTAATAATCAATCTCTTATCTCCAATTCAATCACATTAACAATATATATCTCAATCAATGGGATCCTAATAATTCAATCTTTAGATGCTTGAATTCTAGGCTTGCCCCTACATACCAACATTATAACTTCCTCCAAATACAAATGAAAAATCTTGAATGTAGGAAATCCTTACAAACAATATTGAGCCTCTATCAAATTTAGTCTCTAAAATATAAAAATGACAAAAATGAGCAAAATGAAAATTACCAAAAAAATATATGAAAGAGTATATTTCCTAGATACTTGAGATTTATAATGTGCTTCACATAGATCTACCCTTTTAAAACCCCTTTATTTTGGTTTATTATGTTCTTCTTATTTATAAAGTAACTCCTAAGCTTATATGCTAGTCTTTATTTTGGTTATTGTTTTACTAACAAAGTTAAATTTTTTTTATTAATTTAGCTTGTGATGTTTTTGACTTTGAATGATGTGAAATTTGTGGCAAAAAATACCCTCTTTAATGGTTTTAGATTGGTCTTTAAGATGAAATGATGACCTTCATAGAGTTCTTTCTCTCCTAAGATTTTTGTCTCATTGTAGTGTTAGGATTCTTTCGCCATTCCCATTGAAATTGACTTTCTTGAATTTATTCTATTGCTAGAGCTATGGTAATGCGAATCCTTACCAGTATCGCATTATCATCAAGTAAGTTGTGTCATCAAACTTTAAGCGGTCTCCCCATCTTCAATATTTCATTGACACGTCCATCGTCATTATTCATTGTTTCATTCTTTGCCAACAAGGCCATTTCTTTCACCCTTTTTTACTACGATTTTTATTCGATCTTGCTGTCTTGGGCTTTCTAGCGCACATGATCACCTTCAAGGGGACTATTTATTTCAGGCAAGTGTGGTCAAAATTGATAATTTTGGTGAAGATATGTGAATAGAGAATAAGGTTGCTCATATTGATGTCTCTTTATTAGCTTGAGAGCCTTGAACACATGAAGGAAATAAAATCCATATGTGATGTTGATGATAATGGAATATTGCTTTTTATAGTCAATGAGTTTCAAGCACTGCTTATTGAGCACCACATCTTGCATGCAAGTGCGGGCAAGGCAAATAGGGATGCCAATGAGGTTGTAGGAGTTAGAGAGGAGGGAAAATCTATCAAAGCAATATGGAGGTAGGAGGCAATAGTGAAGGGAAGAATGAAGTCGGCACTAATGAGGGACCTTCTTGAGAAAATTGAAGGAAAATGCTAGGGCAATTTTATCTTTTTTTTATTTCTTTCTAAATTAGCAGTTGTGCTAATGGAAGAATTCTCCTGAATGAATTTCGTAAGGAACAAAATGAAGAGTTCTTAATGGATTTGCTTGAAGCCTAGTATAAATCTTTGGGATGCGGTGATGTTTACCTAATATAAAATATTAAAATATCAAACAATAGTTGATTTGTGCTCATAGAAGTTGCTTCTTTTGCCATCGCATCAAGTTTGCCAAGGGAATGAAATTGATACTGGATGGTTAGTCTAAGTACAATGATGCCATCATATTGTAGGCACCATTAAAACCCAATATGTTTCACTTGATACATCTGATAGAGCACAAAGTCTTATGTCTGCTGAGATCAGAAATTGACATTTTTAACAAGCTTTAAACTCGGGTTGTGATGTCCTCTTGGATGGTAAATATTGGCTGTCAACAAGGATTCAACCGTGGGCTAGTTTGGTTTGGCTATATGGTCTATTACTTGCGTGAGATTATGGACTATAGATCTTGTTTTGGCTTTTCGTCAGTCTCCTACAATCTCATTTGAGCTCAATCACAAGTTGGATCCTTCCACTAAATTGATAATGCTTTAATGCTTTGCTCATTTTTGGTGCTTATTCATGAAAGTACATTATCAAATACTACTATAGAGTTGTACTTGTTATGTGAGCATTATGAAATCCCTTTCTCATCTGATGAGAGACAAATGTTGATTTAAAGTTGTGGCAACCCTGCCCGGATGCTCGATTTAACGAGGCGGGAACGAAAGTCGTACGATAGGATCAATTCATTTAATTCATAAGTAATACAACATTTAAAACATCAAAATTTCTCCTTTTATCTGAATAGCAACTAACAAAAAAAATTTAAATATTTAACATTTGCAAAGATCATAAATTCCCTGGTTTCAGTATTGCATCGTCTTCTATAAACAAATTCTTTCCTTTCTGCCATTTCTAATTCTTAAGACTTACCTGAAACATTTATTTAGTTGAATGAGTTTACAAAATAAACTTAGTGGGTAACTTTTAAAATAATTAACATGCATAAGTACAATACATACAATCTTTGATGTATGTTCATTCATTTAACATTGAAATACATTTCCTTTCTTTAGTTCATTCTATTACATTCATTCCTTTATACATCATTTATTATATTCATTTATAGCATTTATTTTAACATGTATTCCTTTTCCCATTTATTTTGAATAGGAACACCGTCTAAATGCACCCAAAGGTATAACCTTTTCCATTTCCATTGTCATTTCCTTTTCCATAACATTTTACTTTTTCGTGCACGAGTATGTTGCTTCCCCAGTCAGTACCATATGAGGGTGAACTCTTATAAGTTTGCATGCATATCATTTCCCTTGTTATATTTATATGTTTCATTTCCTTACATATATATCTTTTGGCTTTCCCACGCCCAGTCAAGAAAGCCACTCTGTACCTTCCTCCTCCTGCACAACAACCTTCCCTATACTCAACCCTTCTCAACCTGATAAGCCCGACCCACTTGTCCAAATCCCATAGCCCAAATCTCCTCTAAATAAATCCTCATACACCTAATTCACTCACTATTATTAATATTGTTATTAATATTATTATTAATATTATTTTTAATAGTGTTATTATTAAAAAAAAAAGAGAAAGAAAAGAAAAAAAGTGAATAAGTTAAAAAAAGGAGAAGGAAATCAAGAAAAAAAACGAAGAAAGAAGAAAAAGAAGGGGAAGAAAGAAAAGAAAAAAAATAAAATAAAAAAAAAATAAAAAGAAAGAAAAGTCTTTGTGCGTTTTTTGCAGTAGTCATCGCCCCGACATCGCCGCCGTCAGCATTCGTCGCCATTGTATAATGTCCCTACAACTTAGAAGCTCCAAATCTTGCTTTCGACGCTCGCGGTCTGTCGGGGGACCACACATATACGCTCTGTATAGCATTGTGGGAAGGAATCCGATGCGATGCTTGCAGCGAGGTGGATAGGTCCTGTACACACTCTTCGTAGCATGGCAGGGACAACCCTAAGTATCCATGTATGTGCCATCATGCTTGCGGGGAAAAAATTGCATTTTCAAATAAGTACCTCGAAGACTCATACACGCTCTTCGTAGTGTGATGGGATTGAAGAACCACGGACGCAGTGTTTCCTGTACCTACCATACACGCTCTTCGTAGCGTGGTGGGAAGGCCTAACTTCTCAAATTTCTCCTAAACGGGGGAGACGCCGAGAGGCTGTCGAAATTTGAACTGATAGAGGACTGGGACTTAAACAAAATGCAGGGGACTTAATTTGAACAAATAACAGGGAACCAAACTTGCAATTACAGGGAGCATAAACTTATATCTAAAACCACAACCTGTAATTCACAAAATAACAAAAAATAAGTATATAAGCATGAGACTTATGGTGAACAAAACTCTGAACATTAATCAAGGATGATACACAATCTAATTGCAAGCAAAAACAAATAAATATTACAAATCAAATGAGAATAATATTGATTGGTTATAACATTTGTATCAATTTTGCAAGCGAATGTACTACTGCAAATGAAGAAGGTTGACGCACGTAATAGTCTATTTACAAATGACTATAAGAAGTTTGCTAATGTTCATAGGAAACGGTGAAGGACATGCAAATGAACATACCAACTCACAAGCCAACATGTATAAAGAAATATATATAGACAACATGCGACAAATGCCAAGGTGTTCATACGATAAACAACAATCAAGTTTTTAGTAAATATAGTGATCCCTCATAAGTAAAGGCGATCAATATGTGGCAAATGCAAACTCCTATAAGTTACTATAGGTGGATCATTATACATACCGTAGTACCTCCCACGAGCAACACTAGGGACTTGTGATGCTCACAACATCCCATCTATAGAGAGCGACAAGTGGCGTGTATCAACACTTGCAAGCAACAACAAATGAGTCATCAATAATACAACAACTAGCACACAAAACAAAGTAGCAAACTCGTGGTGAATATGACTTGCCCATGAGTGGGGTGTAAGCCTGAAATGTGCATAGTAATCCACCTACGGGTGACGAGAAACGACGTGCAGTATAGGCCAGATTATCCCTATGATCAACAGTAAATAAATATCTAGCAAATACACTAATCCTCGCAAACAAAGTTAGTCGATATACAACAAATGCAAGCACCAGTGAGCCATTGTAGAAGACCCGTCATGTATGTGACATGCTACTCAACAACGAGTGCAAAAAGGTTGTGATAAATGCAAATATCTATAAGTCGCTGTAAGAGATTCATTAGTGCACGACAATTTACTTTCATACGGTAACAAGCGACCCATAGCACAACGCTATGATTCACTTGTAAGAAAAAGCAGGGAATTAGTAGTAAACAGTGCGAGCCATTAATAAAATGAGGTTGTAAATTCACGACGTTAGGCTGTCACACTAGATAAATTACTTCACTTATGAGCAATAGGTGGAAGGCTCTTGATGCGTCACACAACATATTTTCCGACAGAATATATTTTTGTTGGTTGAATGTTGAAGAAAATGATAGCATTTAGAAGATGAATGTTAAACAGCACTGCTAATGCACAATAAATGATGTACAAAGCCAAGCCATCAGATCTGTAACACTTATACTAGCGGACAAAAGATATTTATAGACTCTTCAAAGAAACTCGTGCATCTTTCAAATGACCATTACTTACCAAAAAGAATTTAGTGTTACACGACAACCTACCTTCAATAAGCAATGGGCAACCAATAGCGCAGCATTACGCCAGCGAATCCGTAACACTTGTACGAGCAGACAAAAGGCGTTTCTCAAGCTTTAAATAAAATTTTGTGCAAATTTTAATGAAAATCATTTAGCGCAAATAATTATATTTAAATATTTAAATTCTCCTTATGTATTAAAATATGATTACCCGCATGGGCCTTGATAATCATGTTGTATGTACACATATGACATTTGAGGATGCTGTGCGGGTCAAAAAATGAACTTAAGTTCGAACCTGATCCTTCTATGTAAATAGGTTGGAGTCGACACGGCTCGAACCGTTAAATAAATATATGGTTGCTGCATCGATCAGGATATTTATTTTATACGTTCATATTAAGCCTTCAAGGTCTACAACAATAGAAATTCACTAATAAAGGAATGAAGCCAACAACAAACCTGATCCTTTGTCGGCAAGTAGGCATAGCCGATATGGTTCAACCGATAAAATAAAATTTCTCATAAATACCTCGATGATGGACATATTGACTAAAAATCTCAATCGGAGTGAACCCCAAATATTTAAAGATGCCTCCCAAATTCTCATGAAAATTAAAACTAAGAAATCACTAAAATATTTAAAAGTGAAATAAAAACACCTAAAATACTTAAAGAAAAATTCATTCACCCTCCGCAATAGTTTCCCGGGGGTGGACAAATCTGAAAATGATTTCAGCTCACAAATAGCAAATGTCTGGTCGAGAATATCACTATGATTCATTCTTAAACCGTATCTTGCCAGTAAGGACGTAGCACGTGTATTTTAATCGGTGATTTTGTCGCCAAATAACACCACAGGTAAATAGTTATGACCGCGACCTTTTGACCGGGTGATTTTACCACCAAATGACATCATTAAATTACGATCATGGTCAGAGCCCGTATGTTTCCTAACGGAGCTAAATCATTAAGTAATGAATCAATAGGATATGACCGATAAAACTCTCGGTTAGCTAAGGTCATAAAGATTCCATTGACCCATAAAAAGGGTCTTTTCTGTCAAAAACTATGCTAACGACCCCCGGCACCGTTGGTTGGTACTCCCCCAAAACATCTGCATGTTCTTGAGTGAAAGGGTGCATCCCAGAGATAGGCCTTAGAGAAGGGAGCCCTTTGTCAAGCGATTGGAGTGACCACAGAAGTTGAACGAGTTCCATTCAAGTCAGCGAGTTGCCAATTCGCTTGTTCAAATTTATCCCCTTAGACAAATATTTATCCCATATCTATAAGGTACTCTTAGATGAAGCAACCCATGCTGCCAAAGTGGTGATTTTATTAGTAATAGTAGAGCTATTTCCACTATTCCTAATAAAATCTAGTTTCTAGCAAATGTAAGTCTAGTTTTCTTATTCATAACTAGAGGAAGATTGATAGAGCTAGCAATATTGGAAATACTACTAGGGTTCCAGCAATTGAGTGGGAGATTTAAATTTTATCCAAAGCCAGATGGAGGAGATCATTTTTGTAAGATAAAAGGTTTGCCAAAGAAAAGTCCCCCAACCACACCATTTCAAAGTCTTCTAGAAAAGAGAATATGAATAGGAAAAACCCATCATTAAGTGAGAGAAGATTGAGAGTACCTTTCAGCAACTAGGTTTTCTTCACCACATGTAGAAAGGCTTTATAAAAAGGGCACTTACCTATGGAGTAAGCTGACAAGGATAACTCCTATTCGGTTGAACTTCCTCCACCTCTTTCTCAGAGAAGTGAATCACATGGGATTTTGGTGGGCTTTTAGGTCATAGAGATGTCTTTGGACAAAGTGGTTTTTGTGGAAAGAAGTTTTTTTCTGGTCAAGAGAAGAGGTGGGCTTTTGAGAATCTTGGTGAGAGTTTTGCAATAGTATGGGGTGCTTGAGTATTTTGGCTATGTTTGGAAAGTGATGGAAAATCTTGCTGAGTGAAGGAATCTCAAAGAAGCATCTTGTGAAGGAATGTCGGGGGATGTTTGTTGAAAGGACTTTTAAACGCGGAAGAGGAAGAAGGTGGAGTGTACTTCATTTATGGAGGAAAAATAGTCTAGCAGAGCCAGATGAGGCGAGGGAGGGAAAAATGCCCATCAATGGTTTGTGGGAGGTGCAGCTAGGGTTTTTCCCTTAGCGGCATTGCAGTCCAATTGCCACATATGCTCATTTCATTTGGTTCACTTACTAATTGGCTAAAGTCCATTCCTACTTCTGTATTTAAAGTGGTGGCTGAAGTGATATTTATTTGCTTCGAGTGGGGAGAACACCATGTTTATCCATTTTTGGGGTTATCTTGGTGAATCCTTTGTTTACTATTCAGGTCCTTTTGAACCAGGCAGGATGTTCATAGATCCAAATGAATAAATACTTCTGAGCATATACCTTATGATGTTATCGATGGAAGATATTTTGCTATGAATTAAGGCGTTAGACGATAATCATTAGTCTTTCGAAAATTGCAGTTGCTTTTATTTTTACAAGAATGCTTTTTCCTTAATCTGTTTTTTTATTGTTGTGGTGGCATGTGTTGCGATGTATGCAGCTTCTTAAGTTTTCATTTAATGTATAAACTTACTTTAATATGGAAGCATGCCTAGATTAGTCGTGTGACACTACACTAGTGAAACTTAAATTGTATTCAAAATTTAACCCTTTTAAAGTATTCAACTTCTAGTGCAATTAGTCACCCCATGTTTTGGACACTTCCTTTTAGCTACTACCTTTCATTGTAGGAAATATTCATGTGAGCACGAGTATTTTTTTATATATATGAGCATATTCTCAAGCATCCTATCGAATATTTCTCTCATTTTATGCTTGTTCTACTGGAGATGACTTGAGCATTTCTCATATTTTCTTAGGCATAATTTGGTAGAAGTTTATATTTGTTTGATGTGTTAGACAACAAAGTGAATGTTTGCATGGTTATGCCTGCGAGTATGAAATTCATTTTGTAATGAATTAAGTTGTTCTTGGCTATGTTGAAGAGTTGTTCTGCTTAACATTCCTGTTCAGATTTGAACATCGATCTAACAACGAAGAACTATTACCCAATAATCTACTTCAATGAGTTTTGGCTCCTGAGAGAGAAACTCATACCTCTCAATGATACTGTGAAAGAACTACCTCTTCACCTAGAAGTAGGACCAATCAGCTCAACTAAGTGGCAATTTTTCTTACAGATTGAGCAATCATTCCAGATTCACCGAAGTTATGGAAGTATGGTTGAAGGGGAGGCTGATCAACTTAAGGTACCAGTATACTTTCCACCTGAGTTTGATGATAGTTTTGGGTTCAAAATTGTTTATTTTTTAAACCAACGAAGTGAAGTTTTACAATTGCCTTTACAAGGATTGATCAAAAGTAGTTTTGGGCTTCGCCTTGAATGGCCGGTCATAGATGGAGGCTCTTAGTTTGGCAACCGCATGGTAACCATGCATATGACCATTACTAAGTGATCTCCACTTATTACCTGGTTGGCTTGGTGGAGGTTTTTTTTCCCTTATTTATTTCAATATGATTTATTATTCTACTCTTTTTTAAGAAACATTATCCTGTTAACTAGGTTTTGTTTGGTACAAGTGTGTCAAATGTTATTCATTTTCTATGTTGTATGAAATGAAATTATCATGTATCATATTCAAATATGCGTTGCTTGAAAGTCAGTCCATATGCTGATGAAGTCATAGAAAATGCACACATGCAAAATGTTTCTAAGTAAATTTCTCTTTTAAGTCAAAATCATTTTTTTAGAAGTTAAGATGAAGAAAAGTGGAACCACAAGTTTTCTAGTACCAACAACTGAAGATCAGTGCTAAATTAAAAAATAGTCTCTAGATATTGGAAATTGGTTTATAAGTATTCCTTACTAGATGATTCAATGTTTATGTTGATGGAAGGCCACCGTTTTGCACACTACTTAACATTTCACTTCAAAATTTAGAAATACATATGCTTTAATCTATGATGCACCGACACTTCTCTTTAAAGAGGTGTGCAGTGTCCAACACGTATATGACACGACACGCGTCCGACACTCCTCTGACACGAACCGGACACATCGAAAATGTGTCAGATTAAAAAATATTAAATACAAATTAGACACGCATATCTTAAATTTTTTATGAATTTTTTTAATATAATTTCTTGCATTTAAAATTTTTACTTATTTAAAATATAAAAATTAAATTTCTTATTTCCTATTCACAATACCAAATCAATTGCCCACACTTAATACCTCATTCATCGAATATTCTCTTTTTCATTTCTCTTTGGTAGTGAAGGTATTTTCATCTTCCTCTCGAAGACTAATAATAACATCGGCGTCTGACTCTCAACATCCTAATATTAATCATTTCAATCACAAATTCTAGTTAAATGGCTATATATTTCCAAATTATTTTTGAAATTATACTTATTTAATTTTTATACATTATTTTTAAAATATAAAAATTATAATACCGTGTCTAACCTGTGTCCGTGTCCTATATTTTCAATAATTGAAGTGTCCCGTGCCCGTGTCGTGTCGCCGTGTCCGTGTCTTGTGCATCATAGGCTTTAATCCACTAATCCTATATATTTTGCTACTCAACTTGATCATTTAGTGCAACTTAGTTGGCAGGTCAAACTCTTGATACTAAAAGCATATGTAGAGGTTTGAATCTAAAAATTTTGTTTATGCAGGGATAATGCAACTTGATCTAAAGGCGCTAGGAATATGATTTGATGGTTTTAACATGTTATTAATATGTTTTACAATGACCAAATACAAATCTTGATTGCTGATTATTATTTTTTGCTTAGCACTGTAATGATAAGCATTGATGAATACAATTTATTTCAGTATGAAAAACATGTATATCTTTTGCTTTGTTTATTATTACCATTTAGAATGTATAAGCTGCTATAATTTTTGTTCAGTTTTATTTACCTTTTTCTGGCTCGTTTATTGTTTCCTGAACAAGTTTTTTAATCTGTTTTGCTTCTATTTGTCGTCATCATTATTAGCCCAACTATTTTGGCTACTATTAACTTGGTCATATTTATAATTCCCAGCTTTCAAGGGTTTATTGGGGAAAATTCATTTTGTAAGCTTAAACTTGACTTTTAGTTTTTCATCGGATACTTTTTCGAAGTTCGTGGTCTATTTATACAAAATCGTTAATTCCAAAGCCATAAAATAATGCAAGTGCCTGATAGCACTTTGTAAATGAAAAGGATCTTGGAGCATGCATAATACTTGATAGTTTATGATAGCATGGATATGACATCTTTGTATAAATATGAAATACATAGGTGAGGATATGATGGAAAAATGCATGTAGATATATTAGGAGAGAGAAGAGGGGGACGGGATAAAGAGGGTGTATGTATAATGAGGTTGAATACAATAAACTAATTGATGTGTAATGCATTTTCTATTTTCTTCTGTATTGCCCAGGAATGGATACCATTGATAGTTATTATCTGGCTAACAAATAATTGTGTCAAAGGTCTCTTTGTGTGATCTCAATTCAAGCTAGGCTTAAGCTAAGTACCTAATCGAGTTAAGCATGTTTCACCAATATCAATGATCGTGATTGTCAAAAAACAGATTTGATTTTCAATCAATTTTTTTTATCTTTCTAGCTCTTAGCGTTACATTTGTTTGTGCATACACACATATAATACCTATATATATATATATGTATATGTATATATATGTATATGTATATGTATATATATGTATATGTATATGTATATATA
The DNA here is from genome assembly GCF_001605985.2 of Dendrobium catenatum. NCBI lineage: Eukaryota > Viridiplantae > Streptophyta > Magnoliopsida > Asparagales > Orchidaceae > Dendrobium > Dendrobium catenatum. Next base: position 896,996 of record NW_021319551.1, on the reverse strand, counting down.
TGTATATGTATACATATTTTGATGCTATTATGACCTTGATTTGACCTAAGGTGGCTCAGGCCTTAATATGAGTCGGCCATGTCATGTTCTTGTTTATTCACTATTCTTCGAGTGCCATCCAAGGCAAAAAGACTTGGGCTTTGCAATCCATTACAGATCTTTTTGTGAAATTAACCATCCACTTATATAGATAAAATAGTTGATATTTTATTGTTTTTGCCTTGCATTTTTCAGATATGCTTTTAGATGGGTATATTATAAATAAGAGAGTCAAAGATAGATATATTTTTGTGGCCAGGGAGTTATAATTAATATTTTGGTAAATAAGTTAGAAATAAAAACCGCTTATCATCTTTTTTATGGAAAGTCTTATGCCAACTAACCTGTTTGATAGAAATTGTTTATCAAATTCTAGGGATTTGATGGAGTTTATGTGTATTTTTTTTGCAGTTTAATTTTTAAAATCAATGTACTTATATATGGCCTTGAACCAAAGGGGTTATTTTCCCTTTTTTTTTTAACATTTTTAACTTTAACAGATAGTTGAGTTTAGCCTTTAGACCTACGTTTAGTATGTTCTAGTTCTATATTCAAAGAGTTTCAGAGAGGTTCGTTCTTGCGTTATTGGATTGCAAAGGTGTCTTTCACATCGGTCTGTTGAATAATTTTCTCTAAAATTAAGAATACAAATTTGCATTTGTATTTCCTCACTGCTTGATATGGTACTTTTTGTGCTGCAGAGGGTCTTCTTGGAAGGGAACCCCTATCTCCTGGTGGTAACAATGGTTGTATCTGTGCTGCATTCTTTATTCGATTTTCTGGCATTCAAGAATGGTAAGTTGGAATTTCATTATGTTGAAGGCCTTTGAATATGCTTAAATGGATTTAATTTATAATGATTCTTTGTAACTTATTCTCATAATTGCTTGCTAACCTTGATGACTCGTTGCAGACATTCAGTTTTGGAATAAAAACAAGTCTATGGAAGGATTGTCTGCAAAGTCGGTTGTTGTGAGCTTTATCAGTCAGCTGATTGTTTTCCTTTACCTTTTTGACAATGATACTTCATGGATGATTCTTGCTAGCTCTGGCATTGGTTGCTGCATTGAATTCTGGAAAATTGGAAAAGCTATGCACATTGAGGCAAGTTACCTGATAGTGTACTTGGTTTATTTAGTTATCCATATGAATGCTTAAATTTTTCAGACAAAAATGACGAGAAGAAATATTACGAAAATTCTAAATGTCCAGGAATCTCTATTGAGGGATAATACTTAAGATGCTTTTTTTTCATACACGGATGGTTTTAGGTTGCATTCCCTGTTTCTAGAGAGGATCTGTCCATATTACTAAATTTTATGCTAAGAATATTACTATGAAGTCAATCATTGAATATCAGATTTCTATGTAATAAAATTCAAAATCATTAAGTGTTTTTGTAGTCTGATAAATTTCAGTAATTTTCAAATATTTGGCATTGGTTCCCGATTCCTTCCTCATAAATTACTGCACTTGATAATTAGGAGTACATGTTTTTTATGACTGTTTCTTTTCTTTTTTCATCTGCCAAACTATATTTTGATGCATTTGTTTACAAACAAGTTTAAATGGTGTGATAAGTTTCTGAGTATTCTCTAATCCTTGAACTATTATTTTAGGGTTCTTTCAGATAGCTGGCATCTGTACTTACTGAAGTTTTCATTCTCAATGACATTTTTGCTGTATCATTTTTGTTATGTTACCAGATTGACAGGAGTGGGAGGATTCCTATGTTGCGATTCCGTGACCGCGAATCATATACAAAAAACAAAACCAAGGAATATGATGACATTGCTATGAAATACCTTTCCTATGTTCTTTTCTTTCTTGCGATTTGCTTTTCCATCTATTCACTGATGTATGAGCAGCACAAGAGCTGGTATTCCTGGATACTTTCGTCCCTCACTAGCTGTGTCTACATGTTTGGTAAGCAGCCTTCCCACCATACAATTTGGCTTTCAACTCTTTAGCATATCACGATTAATTCATTTTTGCAAAAGCTCAATTCAAGGCTTCTGATATCATTGAATGGTTTTTTTCACGGGAGAAGTTGACAGTAGAAAGCTGTAAGATGTTAGGGAGATATCTAGCAGTAGAAATGTATATTGCAAACAAAAATTTACATGAGGAAAATTCCAGCTTAGAGTTAATTTATGGTCACCTCTCGGATATTGTAAATTGATTGAATTCAACATAGCTGCCAAGTAGCTGTAGTTGTGAAATGCCTGAAGATATTTAACTTTTTTTTTTCCTCTACCAAAATTGGGTTTTTTAATGATTTTTTCTCCTGTCTTTTATACGCCAATCTACAATTACTAACACAAAAATTTTGCCTCCTGATTTACAGGTTTTATCATGATGTGTCCCCAACTTTTTATAAACTACAAAATGAAATCAGTTGCTCATCTTCCCTGGAGGCAAATGACATACAAATTCCTCAACACAATCATTGATGATCTTTTTGCATTTGTCATAAAAATGCCAACACTGCACCGCCTATCAGTGTTCCGAGATGGTGCGTTCAGAATGCATTTGCTAGTGTTTTTTTTACTTCTTTTTAGCTGCTCAAGTGCTTTTATTTTGTTCCTTTTGGACACTATGCTATCCATAGATCATGTTTGGATTCTACAAATTAAGGTTTCATTTGGGATGGCTTTCTTATTGCTTCCTAAAGCAGCTTTTTAATACGAAAATTGTATATCTTATACTAGAAAGCTTCCTTAAGCAGTAAAAAAGTCGTCCCAAACAAAGCCTAAAACTATTACTATAGGGGTTGATTTTTCACAATTTAAAACATGCTACCTGTCAATTTAAAAATTATTAGCTGGATTCTAGATTATACTAGAACATGCTTCCTGCCAATGCATAATATGAAGTGTTTATTTTTATGCAGTCTTATTGTTGAAATTACAAAGGGGGTGGTGCTTAGATTTATATTTACATATTTATGTTCTTGACTTGCAGATGTGATCTTCTTGATATATCTCTACCAGAGATGGATTTATCCTGTAGATAAGGCACGAGTGAACGAGTTTGGCTTTGGTGGTGAAGAAGATAAATCACTTGTCAATGGCTCTGCTAATGAAGCAGATAGCAATGCAACAGATGAGAACAGCAAGAAGACCAATTGAGTAACTGGTTTTTTCTAACAGCTTTCAAATTGACTTTTTGGAATATTCACGTTTCTATATTGCTTTCATCCAGTAAGTGAGTGAAATATTGCTATATACGTTTTACTCTTATCGCAGCATTACTAGCCGTTGTGGTAGTCTTTCATTTCAACCCTTTTCTTTGCTTGATTTTATAATTTCCTCTAGTTTTCATTAGTTTGTCATTTTTGTTTTTTGAAAATTTTCCTGGTGTAACATCTGGACAGCAAACTTTGTGATGAAATTAATTATTTCTGTGTAATTCTACAAATTAATTTTCTTAGCCATAGTCAATTGATCGTTGAGGTTTGATTTGGCAGCTTTTTTTATTTAGGCTTCGTTTTATTCCCTTTTTTTTAAATTTTATATTAAAAAAACTGTTTTAGACAGCAGAAAGATGTTCTAAACAAATCCTTATATTGATCCCCTTGTTCATAATTGTCTACTGGATATTTGAATGTCTTAATGATATTAGAATTCAACGATCTTTGGCTCGTTGGATTCATCTCGTTGAGCCATTTGATTTGATTATAAGCATGTCATATTTGGAAGCCGTTTGGTCCTCCAATTTATAGTTTGAACTTTTCAAATGTGCTTAGGATCTTTGATTTGGACCCATTTGGGCTAAGATTGAGTCGAATTTGGTGTCTTGGGTTCATTTTTTCGAGACGTTCAGTTTGATTGTAAGTTTGTCGAAATTGGAGTTCATATGATTCCGGATTTAATTTCGGAAGTTTTCAACTTGATTTTGTCTTGAGATTCGTGAGAGTAATTATACAAAGTGACTTTATGTTTACAAATTATTTTATTTGCTTACCTATATTTTTCGTATTTTATACCTGCATTGTCTATATTATTTCAAACAGAATAATTTTTATAAAAACTTAATTCATTGTAAGAATATGATACTTTTATTTGATAGCCCACCTTAAAAATGAAGTTGTGCAGTCTTTGAGCTAATAATTAGTTTGCTTTTCAATAAAAAATGACGGTCTTGCTTAGCGTTAATTTCTGTTTGCTTCTTGTTTAATTAATCATGGCCTTCTAATTACCAAAAAAATATTTTTAATTGAGTACTGTAAGCAAAAGGATCCTTGACTCATTGATTAAAGAAGGCTGTTATGAGTTTGTTTGGGATAATTTTCCTGACTGTTTTGTTTTTTTAGACTTACAGTTTTGTTTTACTATTTTTTTTTTCTTTAATTTTGTGCTAGGAAGTTATAATTTATTATAATTAAAAAAAAAGTTCCTATAATATTTTGCAATCAATTTTATGAAAAATTGTAGCTATCTAAATCAGATTTTATATCTTTAAGATTATATAAATAATATTTTTAAAGCTTATATATAACTTGAACATTTTGAGGACTGCATTGTTTTTCTTCTAAAGAATACATTCAAGCTTTATTTGGGATTGCTTTTAAACCCTAAAAGTTTTTAGTTTAAAAATTTTTTAATAAAAAATTATTTTAAAAAGTAATAAGAAAATTGTCCAAACAAGCTTTAGGCTTCATTAAAGATGACTTTTTTACTATTTTTTGAAGCAATTTTTTAGAAAAAAATTATAATTTTATTGTAAGTTTTTTTGTTTAAAAAACAATAAAAAAATCATCTCAAAGGAAGCTCCAGATTTCTTAGTTTTTAGGCCTCTCTTTTTTTTGGGACATTTAGGCCATTTAAGGCAAACTCACACACACAACACATACACATAGAATCGAACCTTGAACCTCTTAGTTGGAAGCCTAAGCTCTCAACCAATAGGCCAAGGAGAGTTGTGTGTTTTTAGGCCTCTCTCACCATCAGATTACTATGTCTTTTTGTATATCCTCTGAACTCTTCTCAGTTCAAAAATTATTTCCAAATTGAGCATCTCGAATGAAAAGAATGAATGGTACTAAGAGTGATTCAATTTGAGTCTAGAAAAGCTGAGGTCTTGCACAAAATATAATTGGAACTTTCGGGCATTATTTGAGGGATCAAATGATTCCTAAATTTTGTATACTTATAGTGAGTGTAGCATTCTGATGAGATGAATTTAACGAATCCAAAATTGCTTAATGTCGTATCATTAAGATACTTAAATTGTAGGTTGTTGAGAACGATTTGAATTCATTCTCACTCTTCCAATGACTTGTAGAAGCATTTATGCTACTCTTCACCAATTTGAGAGTTATAAGAGAGAGCCTTGGTTGACCACTTCTAATTTTGACATTGCTTGACATCTCCATAGTTCCCCCTTGGACTATATGAAAAAAATTACCCTTGGTTGTCCATTACAAGGGAAATACAAGGATGGAAGTTCCTTGGATGGTTATGATTGTTTTATCAACTTATATTCAATAACTAGATGAAATTAAAAATTAAAAATTTTAAAATGAATCTTTAATCACCCCACAACTACTACAACCACAATAACTACAACATTGAAATTTTGAATTTCTAAATTTTTAAAATTTAGAGAATCAATATGGGTCATATGTTGAAGCGTTTATGATTTTGACTATATTTACAAAATATATTACTCTTAAAATTTATAAATAAAACTCCACTCTCAACTTGAGGTGAAATGCTTGGCTTGAGATTCTAGAGAGCTCAAAGACTTAAATAATTCAGGACTCCAATTGTTAGCTAATCTCAAAACATCACCGTCCAACCATTACAGTCGGACCATCATAGACAACCGCCAAAAGTCCACCACCACAGTCTAGCCTTTGCCCTCCAACTAGTGACTACAATCCTCTAACCACTACAACTTGAATACAATCTTCAAAACATTGTTCCTCGACTGTAGTCTCACAACCACGATCACCCTGATTATGAACCTTCAACCTTGATGGCTATACTATAGTCTCTCGATCACCATCATCAGACCATGGTCCACCAACCATCATTGCCTGACTAGGCTACTCCAACCACTGTTACTGCCTATAGTCCTCTAACCATCATTGTTCGACTATGGTCTTTTGATCATTATTGTCCCACTATGGTGCTTTGACAATTGTCATGCGACTTTCTTCTTTCCACCACCCTTGCTTGATTATAGTATCCAAACCAGCTATTATTAACTAACTACAGTCTTCCAGCCACTATCACCAGTTACACCAACACATGCTGGTTTTGTTTACCATTATCGCCAATAGCATTGATGCACATCATCATCTACAAGATCAATGCATTCTATTTATCTAACTCTAACTCAAGATATTAGCACAAATATATATTTAAGACTTCTTGGTCTCCAATATCCTCTCTTTCTCAATAGAGAAGGATCAAACATACATGAAATATTTTCTCAAAGGAAACTCCCATATGACCACATTATCGCAATTCTACCATATAATCCATTCTATATAGTTTATGTTTACTTTATTGAGCAAACAACTTCCCCAGTTGTAAGTAAGGGCATCATTTGTACTTTATGAGTAATTATTTCAACCAAGTCATGCCCCATAATTTTTTCATTGTTGAATTTTTATAAAAAGTTCTAGTATCTCTTACAGCCCTTCTTTTATCTAAATGGGTTCTTCATCTTCGTACAAAACTAAGATGATGAACACTTCATCTTTATAACCACATATTTTTTGGAACGCAACACTACTTAAGCTAGGTTTTTTGAGTTTATACTCTGATCATGTGATATGTTTGCCATATACCACCATAAAGAAAAAAGTTTAAGGCATCATGTTTGATTTGAATGTTGTGATAAATGTTCAAGTCAATTACTGTAATTCAATAATTGAAGTTGATGGACAAAATGTTGTACCATATATATCAAAAAAGAATAAAGTTCTCACTAAGAAATCTTATGAATTAGATATTCTAATAAAAAGAGAACATTCAAAATCTTTTGAGACTTATAGTCCAATCCTGATAGTCATTAAATTGTAGAAATAGATGCCTTTAAAATTAACTTTGGCTGTATAGAAAAATAAATACAACACACTTCCTCTACTGATATTTTTTTCAAATAGAATATGAAGAATCCTAGTCTCAACAAATCTCAAAAGAATTCTCTATATTAATCATGAAAGAAGTTGTTGTGGTCATACCTACCTTTCATATTATTGACATGAAAAATGTTATCGAAATATATTACAAAGATCATGCTATTTCTAATTCTATGGGACTCTCAAGGAACATTATTTGGGAAATTATTCATAACCACATGAACTTATCATGGAGAAAACTATGAAATGATACTTCTCTTAAATATGTAGAAATTCTACACAATATGATGAAATCTGAAATGAAACAAAAAATGGAAAACAAAGAAGAACTTATCTTCTAAGTTTTACTTCAGCATAATGTTAAAATCTCTTAATTCTTAACACTGTAATACAAGTATATGTAGAAGTGGAGAAGACAATTAGTTAGAATATGTGCTATGTGTTAGTTGCTAGACTGTTGTGATAGACGAATGTTGTGGTGATCCTTTTCGGTTGGAAAAAGTGGTGGTCATTTTCAGTTTGCTTGGCTTCTTGTGTTGGTATGATAACATCCCCCTCAAATTGAGTATCCAATGGCTGGATAGTTAATTTGTGACGAAGATAAAATAATCGAGCAGCAAATAAAGGTTTGTTGAGTGGATCAGCAGAGTTGATGTGAGACACAACAATAGACTTTGAGTTGATGTCGATATAGATGAAATGGTAATCAATTTCAATATGTTTAGTTTTGGCATCAAGGACAAGATTGTTTGCAAAAGAAATAGCTAAAGTATTGTCATAATATATGGTAGTCGGCGATGATTGAGTTAGCTGAAATTCAACAACAAGTCGACATAACCATAGAACATTTGGGGTGGCTGCAGAGAGGGAACAATATTCATCTTCAGTTGAAGATTTTGACACAATAACTTACTTTTTAGTACACCAAGATATGATATTTTTTCCAAGGAATATATAAAATCATGTAATCAATTTCTGATTGGTAGAATCAGCAGCCTAATCAGCATCTGCATAGGTTCGAAGTTGTAGATCGCCATTGATGAGTGGAATATCATAGGTTAGAGTGCCTAAAATAGAGAAGAAGGCATTTAGGTGACTGGTAATCTTGATTTCATGGATGATGCATGTGTTGGCAGATTGAGTTTGTGGTGAATACAATACTAAGATGAGTAATTATTAGATATTAGAGAGATCCAGCTAAGCGACAATACATATGCAGATCACTGTAGGGATGATCACTTGAAATCCATTGGGAATGTTTAAGTGACATGGGTGTTAAGGCAGGTTTATAGTTTTCAAAACCAACAACTATAAGTAAGTCTCGGGCATAGTGATCTTGGTGTAGGAAATAACCATGCACAGTTTTGGTGACTTGAACCCCAAGAAAGGTAGATACATGACCAAGTTTCTTGAGAGAGAATTTGTTTTGGAACTGAAAGATTAAACTCTGAATGGTTGAACTATCATTACTGGTTAACAGTAGATTATCCACATATATGAGTAAGTACAATTAGATGGATGTTTTACAATAAATTAGCAAGGAGGGGTGGGCTTTACATAAATTGAATCCAAGAGTTAGAAGAAATGAGGTGAGCTTATTATACCACCACTAAGGGGCTTGCTTTAGTCCCTAGATAGATTTGTAAAGTTTGCAAACATGATTAGGGAACTGACTGTCAATAAATCCAGGCTGTTGCATCATGTAAACTTCATCTTAAAGTTCACCGTGGAGAAATGCATTAGTGATATCAATTTGAAGAATGGTCCAATTGTAGTGAATAGCTACAATAAGCAGTATTCAAATAGTTGGCATTTTAGCAACTAGGCTGAACGTGTTAGTGTAGTTGATGTTGTATTCTTGTGTGTATCCTTGAGTAACCAAGCGAGCCTTGTAATGATCGACTTATCTGTATGGGCAGAGTTTGGTTTTAAACATCCATTTACAACCAAGAACTGGTTTATCATCTGATAGAGGAGTGAGGAACTCGTTTGCCACAAATTTGATAGATGAGTTGAGTAGGTAGGGAAAGCGTGAGCGATTATAGGTTACTCTGAGATATAGGCGGATGGGGATGAGCACCACAACCATGACTAGGGTGGGGCTGACTTTAATTGAAGTTAAGGTTGCGAGCAGGACCAGTACGAGAGGAGAACAGAGAAGTGTTATCCAACTATAGGATTTCAATCAGATCCAAAAGGAATAAAGAATATCCAAAAGAATATTAATACAGTGAACAACAAGGAATAAAGAATATCTCAGAGAGTTGTTATTTGCATGTTTTACATTCTTGCAACTTGTATAGTTTTGATGATTTTAAACATTATTGTTCTATGTATAGTTATCTCCTAACATTTTTTTTGGAAGAGTTGTTTTTGCTCTTGTGTGTGCTAACATTTTATGAAAATCAAACTCTGGACTACAAAGACTTCAAATCAAATTCAGCATGAGATACTTTGTGTATTTAAAACTTGTATTTTTCATTAAATTAAGTTTGAAAGGGAGTGATTGTAATTAAGTGAACACACACACACACTTAAGGAGATCTTCAGAAATTTGTACTAATCGTACGGGACGATCAGGTCAGTTATCTCCTCGTAAAAGCAATGGAACGAGCATGAATTGGAGAAAATTTTTCTAATTCTTGATCGTCCAGGATGAAGTGTATTCTTCCCAGGACAAAATATTCTCTGGAAAATTTTCGTTCAAGAATGAAGTGTATTCGTTCCAGGACGAGTTGCTCTCTGGAGTACTATCGTCCAGGACGAAGTGTATCCGTCCCGGGACGATTTGCTCTCTGGAAAAACTTCATCCGGACGAAGTGAACTGACTCTGAAATTTTAGTGACGTTCTGCAGTTTTTGGGAACCGACCTATGGAATAACCTTTCGTACCGGATGAACCTAGTTCGTACGGGACGATATGTGTGTACGAAGTCATTTCATACCCATATACATTAGGTTCGTTTCCAACGCACTTAAGTAAAATCGTCCAGGATGATCCACGATCGTACGGGAAGATCCAATGCGTATTGACTTGAATATTTGCAGTTTTTGGACGATTTTTCTTGCCTCTCCTATATAAAGTCCAATTTTGACTGCCACAAAATCTTTTTGTCCACTGATCTTCGTTCCTATTGAAAGAAGAGTCAAGGAGAGAGTGTAAGAGAGTGTTCAAAGGAGGATTCCTACTACTAGAGCGTGAAGGCTTCACTTGGTATTCAAAGGTAAGAATCTCTACTTGTGATTTGGGATTATTTCACTCTTTTCTTTCTTCCTTCTAGATTTCTTGTAAGAAAATCTGTCAAGGAGATTCGGTTCTCTGCCGACACTTGGAGAGTGTGAACAGCCGAAGGGTTCTCTGCCGACACTTAGAGAGTGTGAACAGCCGAAGGGTTCTCTGCCCACACTTGGAGAGTATGAACAGTCGAACGGTTCTCTGCCTATACTGGGAGAGTGTAAAAGGACGACGGTTCTCTGCCAACATTGGGGATAGTGTAAAAGGATGATGATTCTCTGCCAACACTGGTGATAGTGTAAAAGGATGCCGGTTCTCCGCTTCACCGGGTAGTGGTGAAAAGAGTGTTTGTAAAAGGATTCTCTACCTTGTTGTGGGTGCAAAAGGAGAGTCACTATTGGTATTAGTGCTATACTCGGAGGGTGCCTCCAGGGAGTGAATGTAGGTCTGGTTTTGACCAAACCACTATAAACCTCGTGTCTTTATTTTTCTGCTGCTTTTTATTTTTGTGTTTTTACTTTTAAAAATTGTGGTTGAAAAATCTATTTATACAAAATTCATTAAAGTTTATTTTTCAGTTTAAAAAAATTAAAAAGAGGGATTAATTTTTAATTACCAATTCACCCCCTCCCCCTTTTGGTTAGCCGTGGGACATAAGCTTAGGTTTAACAACCTAATTCATAGTGAACGAGTTTCAACATATGGAATTAAGAGAAGTTTGGATTATAGTCTTGAAAAGATCGTAGGTGGCGAAAAGGCCAATCAGTTTGAATAATATGATGTCTTCGATATCAATGTGAGATTCCACTACCTTTATATGGTCAACTATTGATTTGATTTGAGAGAGATATTGTCTCATGGAGTAATCTCGTATTTGAATGTAATGCAGTAGATAAGTTGAGTATGTATGGTAGAACAAAGGGAGATATACTAGACAGAAGTGTTGAGATGAGATTGCGATCTACAAGTCTCCATAGAAGATAGCTGGTATTGGCTGATGTTTCAGATGAACAAATTTGAGCTCCTGTAAGATAACCTTCAAAGCCATCCAAGAAATGTTCGTAAATCTATAGGCACCAAATGGCATATTTATCATTTGTAAATTATGTAGGAACAAGATGCTTGAGGTTGGAGATAAGGAACTTTAGAGGTGAAGAAACTATAAACTCAACCAACAAGGAAGAGAAGTCTGAGTTGGTATGAGGGGAAGAGGCAAATTCTTAATCGGCCATTAGATAAAGGAGGAGATTTCAAGATTATTCAAGTATTTTCAAAATTTAATTAGTATATTTTAAAAACATTTTAAAATTTCCAAACAAATATTTTAAAACTTATTTTAAATTAATTTTAAAATTAACTCTAAATATTAATTATATTTAATTAATCTAAACATATTTCACAATTGAAATATTAAAAAGGAAAAAAAATTAATATTAAAATTTAATAAAAATTTAATATCTTATAACAAATTATTAATTTTAAAATTAACTCTAAATATTAATTATATTTAATTAATCTAAACATATTTCACAATTGAAATATTAAAAAGGAAAAAAAATTAATATTAAAATTTAATAAAAATTTAATATCTTATAACAAATTATTCAAAAGTTAGAATACCTTAATTTAAAATTGAAATTAATTAAAAAATATTTACACATATATATCAGACTAATTTCACTTACAAAAACACAAATCTGAGCACCATTTTACAAAACCTCAAAATCTTCGAAAACAGAAGTAGGGTTCGGAGTCCTTACAGCGAGACAAACAAAATATCCAACAGCAACGAACGACGAAAATCGCTCCGCGGGCCCCGAAATCGGACTTCTTCCTTTGCTTTTCCTCTCTTTCTCTCTCTTCAAAATATCTGATATTTTAAAAATGATTTTCTCTCTCCTCAAAATGAGCTGATTTTATATCATAAAGCTGATCGGCCCGGCCGATCGTCAAATCGTCCCGGGACGATCAGACCAAAATTGATCGTCCCGATCGTCCTGGACGGTTCCCAGAACTATTCTCAGGACGGTATTTTGAACAGTACAGATCGGCCTGGACGATCTCACTATCGTCCTAGACGATCCTGGGAGGAAAATCCAAGTCAGAGAGGAACAGTAAGGGAACGAGGTCTCACAATTTGAGTCTACATTTGTATTTTGATTTATAATGTAATTTGATGTAATTTTAGTTGTAATTAAGAGTTGTAATAGTTACTGTTTGAGATGGGATATTAAATATTCAATCTGGAATCTAAAGAGAAGGGTAACATCCCCTAAAAGAGAGTCCCTCTTCTTTTGGATATCTAGATTAGAGTATTTTGATAATTTAAAGAAAAATGAAAATACCCCTTTCTGGGGGAGTTTCTTTTCATTTGAATATCCAGACTCGACGAATTCAAGAAGCTCTCGCATAAGGACGAAGAAGAGGAGATCAAGAAAAATCTCATTCTTAGAGTCACTTGAATTTTAGAAGTAGAATCTAAGTTATTGTCAGTGGTACCCGGCTACTTTACTTTTTCTGTACACCATAGGTTGTAATATTAAGTGGTACTTGCCACATTAACATTCAACTTGAGTATTTAATTTAATTGATTAATTTATGTTGATTGTGCAGTAGAGCTTGCATATCCTTTTTTTATTTTTTTAATTGCATTTCGATTTTGATTTAGCATGTAACTCGAACGGATGCTCGTGAGGGTACGATTCAAAAATTATTTACTTTAATAAAATTAAAATTTTTAAAATAATATAGAAACTCTAATGACTTTAAGAAGTAAGCTCGGATCAGTGAGGGTCTCCTGTATACATATTATACTTTCTCTTTCTTGTTAGGCACCTCCCTGCCCGCTTGCGGGTTTTAATAGACCACTTGACTTATTAGGATGCGATTTTGTTAAGGGGAAGTTGTGTATTCCTTTGTAAAAAAAAAATTAAAGGTTTTTTAAAACTACTTCATATTCTTTTTAAACAATCATCGAGTCAACTAGAATGCATTGCATTAGATATAAACTTAAAAGTGTTTAAAAAGTTAATAACATTTATTTTTAATTTTTATATTACCCTACATAAATTAAGGTGCCACTAAGGATCTGCTCTAGATGTCGGCTCTAACTCCTAAAAGCTTAATCAAATGTTTATACCACTCTTCCATAAAGGACTAGATTCATGATTTTAAAATGACTAGGTGGTTAGCTAGTTCCTCAATCTAGGTTGTGAACGATCAGATTTGTATTGCATTAGCTAGGTTCGAGTTATTGATTTTTCAATGTTCAATTTAGATTTAGGTTCTGAGGTAGGTTCAGACTATAAAACATTAATCTTTTGAGAATATAATCCCATCATTATAATAAAATTGATAATTCAAATTAAAACTTCTCCTCAAATTAAAATTTAAGCCCAACACATAGGGTAGCCTGGGGTATTTTCTGAATTGTTTCAAAATATTAAACATCTCCTACTTCTCTTCCATTGACCTCCAAAATAAGTGTTCAAATTTGATTCAATCCCGATTAAAAATTTCAAACTTCAATCCTTCAATACCAGTCCCTGAAAATTTTAGATAAAATTTATATCATTATTTTAATCAAAAATATTCATAGAAAACTCTAATTTTCTATGATGTAATTAACTATAAAGGCTTGTATAGAAGATTTAAAATCTAGATCAAAATTTTAAAATCAAGTTTTTAAAGTTTTTTTTTTTTTTTGAAAAAAATTCAAATTCAATGATCATTATCATCATATTCAAATAACTAATAGTGAATGATATTTTATTCCTTCAAGAAGATATATTATTCTATTATTATGATTTTGATTATTAAATTAGTGATATATTATCTAGATTATTATAGCAAACATTTAATCAAACATCATTTTGATATTCCGGGATCATATGTTATCCTTCCCTGAATTTAACTATGATAATTAGGATGATGTTGAAGTTTTGTAATTTGAACCCATTAGTGAATGATATGTTCACCTCCCGATATGATATATCGTTCATAATGACGTGTTCAATTTAAAAACTAAAATTCTAGAGATTAAATTCTCCCAAAGAAAATTAATTATTTTTAAACTCAACTTTTAAATCAAATAAATACTTATCAATGTAGTGACCTAACCCATACTCAAATTTGGTTGATGTTTTTCTTAGTACTATATGAAAGATGATCTTTTGCAATAACATTTGTAATCGATATTCAAGATCAATCACAAAACGGATTAATAAATTCAACCAATGTGTTGTAGCCATCATTTCTCCTCTTGATTATTTCTCTACATTTTATTGCTATTATGACTGGAGCTCCTTCTTAGGCCTTTATCTAGGTAATTTCCCTGCTCTCACTCCTTCCAACTCGTCTCTTTAAGTGCCTCACATATCTCCTCTCTATTTCTTCTTTCTTATCCCTTAATACCCATCAGACAATCTCCTTACCTCCAATCATCACTGCCCTCTTCTCCACCTTCCCCCACCACATTGCATCTCCACTCTACCTCTAGTCACCCAAGTGTTGCCATCTATTTCACCACTATTCAAACCACATATTCCATTCACTCCACTTCCAATCACTCAAAAATTTTATTAACTTTATTAATTTAGGAAAATTAACATTAGATTTATGTTGTAATTTAGATAATAAAATTTTTAGTTTTATTAGTTATGGTAATTTAATAGATTTATGTTCGTCAACTTTTCCTTCTTACACTACGAAAGCATGTAAGATCAAATGCCCATGTAATCAATATAACAGTAAGCACCTTCAAATACATGAAGATGTTCTAATTCATCTATACCGAAAAGGATTTCCCATTGAGAGCTTGAATTAATAGAGTAATCATATCATAATTATAAGTTTGAGCTATATACAAAATGAATCTAATAACTTCCAAATGAGTTTTTAAACTTTATTTGAGTTTATCATGAGTTTTTTTGTTGGCAGATTAATCATTAATTTGCCTTAAATATTTAAATTAAGTTCATGTAATCTTTCTATCTTAACTTAGTATATAACATTACTCCTAATCTTATTTTTAATATCACAAAAATAAACTCATAAACACTATCGACACATTAAGGCTTTGTTTGGGACAACTTTAATATTACTTCTTAAAACAGAGTTTTAGTACAAAAATTTTAATTTTATGCTTAGTTTGAGGGGAAATTTTCTATCACACAACAACACCCAATACATTCCTCTACTTCCACCAACCAACTTGAGTTCTATTGATAATATACCCATCTATTTCACCATAAATAGATAAAAAATATAAAAAACGTATACTTTCATTAATGACTTCATCGTCCAAAGTCACAATCCCTTAACTATGTCTATTACTACTAAAATTACACTATATATATTAAGTTTTAGATCTACTTATGCAAAAACCTTTAGACTCTAAGGTTGACCTACATAATTCAAGTTTACCTTCAACTCCCTCTCTAATATTATCAACAAGGAGAATATCATTAGTAAAAGCATACACCAAGATACATTCTCTTACAAATGTCTAGTGAGAACATCCTTAACAAAGCAAAAGCATACACCAAGGCTCATTCTTTTGCAAATGTCTAGTGAGAACATCCATAACAAAAGAAAACAAGCATACACCAAGATACCTTTTCTTGCAAATGTCAAGTGAGAACATCCATAACAAAATAAAAAAAGCATAAACCAAGATACATTCTCTTACAAATGTCTAGTGCATCCTTAACAAAAGCAAAAGCATACACCAAGGTTCATTCTTTTGCAAATGTCTAGTGAGAACATCCATAACAAAAGAAAATAAAAGCATATACCAAGATACCTTCTCTTGCAAATGTCTAGTGAGAACATCCATAAAAAAAAAAAAAAAAAAAAGCATACACCTAGATACATTCTCTTACAAATGTTTAGTAGAACATCCATAACTAATGCAAAAGCATATATCAAGGTTCATTCTCTTACAAATGTCTAGTGAGAACATCCATAACAAAAGCAAAAAGCATACACCAATATACCTTCTATTACCGGAGGCGATGACCTTCTCTTACCTGAGGCGGCGAGTTTGGGCAATCAGTGACGGCGAACGATGTAAGTTCGGTGGCGAAAGTCGGTGAGGAATCGATCGCGTTCGAGATATCTCTCAGACGCGAGCGAAGCTAACCAAATTGAAGAGGAAAGAAATGAGAAGACATATGGAAGAGCGGTCGAAATAGAGCCCTTTCCATCAATTTTTTTGGTGGATTATTTATCGGTCATATTGCCGGAGGAAAATACGTTGGTAATTATTCGTCGAGTTTAAGTAAGCCAGCACAATTTATGCCAGTAATAATCGATGAAAATTACACCAGGATATTTTAAATACCGATGAAAAAAAATGCTGAATATGCGTTGGTACTCTAACGACAAAAATTTTGTCGGAAATGCCACCGTTAACTTACTAGCGCATATTCTGTCGGTTAGACCGCCGCTTTTCCGACTTATGTTTATCCATCAAAAATTCAGATGGAAATGACAGATTTTTCTGTAGTGCTAGGTTGATTATGATTTTAGAGGTAGAGATGGCTTGATCTAAAGACATTGGATTAGATAACACAACATGGTCATTGGGGCCATTATGAATAGCAAGTTTTGTCCTCCTCTTAGAGGTGAAGGTAACACGGCTCGTAAGTAATATATGAGGTAGAATATAAAGGTCATGGAAGTCATTAAGTATTGAATCATTCATTTTTTTAAAGGTGAAGATGATATGATTTGAAAGTGTATAAATTTGTTAAGATGACCAAGCAGATGTTAGAATGATCCTTAATTAGAGATGGAGGAAGTTCGAACGGCAAGAACATCACATGGCAAATAGAACTTTTGAATTTATCACATGATTCAAAAGTTCGCACTACAGGAAAATCGCTTGTTATCGGTAGCTAAAATCAGTCAAAATATTCGCACAATTAATTATTAATTTAATTTTTTAATTTAATAATATTTCATTTTATTTAATTTAATAATGAATTATTAATTATTAATTTAATTTAATAATATTTAATTTAAATGATTTTATTTGATAATAAGTTATTAACTTAATTTAACAAAATAAATAATTATAAATATTTATAAATAATTAACTATAAATAAGTTAGAAATAATTAATTATAAATATACAGAAAAAATTAATCTTCGTTGGTCGGAAATAAATATGTTGGAAAGCCAATCAAAAAATCCGCCGAAAATTTTTCGACGGTAATCTGCCGGAAAAACCGCCGGAATTTGTAACGAATTTATTTCTGCCAGAAATTTCGTCAGAGATGAGCTGCTTTCCAGTAGCGGATAAAAATATCCCAAATAAATTAAATTGGAGAGTTTATTTATAAATTTTAAAAGGCGGGGACAAACAACCTTATCTAGAATCTATGAATGGAAGACGTGAAATAACAAAAAAAAAACCGTAAGGCCTAGAAAGGCTCTGATACCATGAAAAGAGCTTTAAAGCTCACCTACACAACAGTGAAAGTAAAACAGAGCAAAGACAAAGGTGAAGGGAATTCCGTGGTTTTTCATTCCTTTCTTTGAACAGTGCCATACATCCCTATATGTAGTTGTAAAATATATGTAATGATAACAGAAAGCATAAAGGTAATAATAGAGAACGTTCTCTGCCAAAGCCGTCGGCAGATTTCTGCACAAGCAGCTGACACGGGATAGTGGAATATCACTTTGTGTTCTGCTCAGCTATGGAACACGTTAACAGGCCCCCGCAAGCTGATGGTGCGGAAGTGACCATGAGCTTGTCTCGAAGAAACGTAAAGCGAAGTCGTGGAAGAACTTTGGTGAAGATATCAGCTATTTGATCTTGTGTGCTGAGATGATGAACTGAAATGAGATTAGACTTGATACAATCCCTAATAAAATGGTAATCCACTTCTATATGTTTGGTCCTAGCATGAAAGACCGGGTTGTGAGCTAATGCTATGGCAGAAACATTGTCACAATGTAGTGGTGTGGGAGAGGTAGTAGGGAATTTAAATTCAGCAAGAAGTCGACGAAGCCAAACAATATCAGTGGCAGCCGTGGCCAAGGCCCTATACTCAGCTTCAGTGGAAGACCGAGCAACCGTGGGTTGCTTTTTGACACACCAAGAGAGAAGAGTATCACCAATGAAGCAGCAATAACCAGTAGTTGATTTTCAATCGAGTGGATCTCCGGCCCAATCGGAATCAGCATAAGCTCTGAGAGTGGTGGATGTTCTTGTAATTGGAAGACCAAAATCAAGTGTACCTTTAAGATACCGAAGCAAGTGCTTGAGAGCTTGAAAGTCATATTGGTGAGGACTGTGCATAGCCTGACATAACTTGTTAACAACGAAGGATATGTCAGGTCGTGTAATAGTTAAGAATTGCAATGCTCCCACAAGTTGCCGAAATTGCATTGGATTTTCAATGGGCTGAAAAGAAGTACTGTCCCGCTGAGACTTTAGAGAAAATGGTGTAACTACTGATTTGCAATTCTCGAAACCAGCTCTATGAAGAATGTCAACAGCAAAAGCAGATTGATTCAAATGATATCCATGATCTGTAGCTATAGCTTGAATACCGAGAAACTGATTCAGGCTACCCAGAGTCCAAACCTGAAATTGTTGATGTAGATGCTGAAGGAATTTTTGAAGAACCGAAGCATCATTACCGGTAACCAAAATATCATCTACATATACAAGGAGGTATATTAGAGATGAATTTTGATTGTAGATAAGTAGAGAGGGATCAGCTTCACTATGCTGAAACCCGTGAGCTTGTAAGTATGTTGTTAATTTGGCAAACCACTGTCTAGGAGACTGTTTAAGACCATAGATGGCCTTATGAAGACGAGACACAAACTCAGGATATTGAGGATCTTTGAAACCAATTGGTTGTTGCATATAAACCGTCTCATTTAGATCACCATGCAAGAAGGCGTTTGAAACATCGAGTTGAGTAATCTCCCACTTGTAAAGCACGGCTGCAGTAATAAACAATCTGATTGTAGGAAATTTAGCGACAGGACTGAATGTTTCAGTGTAATCAATGCCATATTCCTGACGATGACATTGTGCAACAAGTCGAGCTTTATGTCTTGCGACGGATCCATTTGAATTTCGTTTGGTTTTATAAATCCACTTACAACCCAAAATATTTTGGTCTAATGGTGAATATACCAATTCCCAAGTACCTTGAGATTGAAGAGCCTTAAATTCGGCTGACATAGCATCTCGCCAGCATTGGTGTTTAACCGCAGCTGAATAACACGTTGGATCACTGGATTGGACAAGGATGTGCTGGAGATTAAACTGATGCTTCGGTTTAAGACTTCCAGTTTGAAGTCTAGTCACCATAGGATGACGTTTAGATGGAATAGGTGGTATGGAACCGGAAACAGAAAGAGTATAAGTGGAAGAAGCAGCAGAATGATAACTGGGATTAGAGGTAGAAGTGTCTGGGGAAGGATTCGGCTGAATTGGAGTTGATAGCATGGTGGAGGGAAGATGAGATGATTTATTTGGTGAAGAAACTATAGAGATATTTGGAACAAGACTTAACGAAAAATTTACTGAAGATGGTGTTGGAGATGATGGTGAGGGTGGATTTGAAGAAATGGAAGAAGCAAAAGGAAAAACTGTTTCGTGAAACTTAACATGGCGAGAGATAATAATCTTGTGAAGTTGAAGATGGTAGCACCGATAACCTTTGTGACTAGAGCTGTAGCCAATGAAAACACAGGCAGAGGATTTTGGTGCAAATTTATGTGGTGTGGATGGGTGTAACCTGGGATAGCAGAGACACCCGAATATTTTTAAATGAGAATAAGATGGAATTTGTTTGTAAAGACGATGATAAGGAGATGTAGAAGCCGTAGTAGCGGAAGGAAGACGATTAGTCAAGTATGTAGCTGTAAGAACAGCTTCAGTCCAGAAAACAGTTGGAAGGCAAGCATTAAGAAGAAGTGTTCGAGCAGTCTCTATAATGTGACGATGCTTGCATTCAGCCAAGCCATTTTGTTCAGGGGTATAGGGGCAGCTATATTGATGCAAAATACCATTGGATGTGAGAAATTTTTGAAATTGCAAGCTTGAATACTCACCGCTGCCATCGGAACGAAAAATTTTAATTTTAGAGGAAAGTTGCTTCTCAACCATAGCATGAAACATTGCAAATTTGGAAAACGTTTCAGCTTTTGTAATCATTGGATAAACCCAAATGAAACGAGAGAATTCATCCAAAAATAAGACATAATAACGATAACCAGTTAATGATGAAATTGGGGAAGGACCCCATACATCGGAAACAACTAGTTGAAAAGGCGAAGTACATGAAGACTTAGAACTAACAAAAGGTAATCTATGACTTTTGGATATTTGACACAAATGACAAACATCTTTTACATTAGAAATATGTAACTGGGGAAGTAACGCAGATAACTTAGACACGACTGCACGATGAGGGTGTCCCAAACGAGCATGCCAGAGCTGAGATCGAGCTGTTGTAGTGAGAATCAGCTTGGAGGAGAGGAAGTTTGGTGGCGAAGAGGATGAAGATGGAACAGCAATGGAGTACAATCCTTCACGGCAAGGACCCGAAAGAAGCACTTGATTTGTTCTCCGATCCTTAATATAATAGCCATGAGGAGTAAAAGAAATTTTGCAGCCATTATCAGTAAGTAAATGATGAACTGAAAGAAGATTGTGCGAAACTTGAGGAACATGAAGAAGAGGAGAAAGGGCAAGCTTACGAGTAGGGGTAGGCAAAATGCCTTGACCCGTATGAGAAATTGGGAGAGACTGTCCATTTCCAACTTGAATGTGATGGGAGCCATGATACGGTTGCGAGGTTAGGAGCTGATTAGCATCATTGGTGAGGTGAGAAGTAGCTCCAGTGTCCAAAATCCAGTCAGGAGAAATTGAAGACGAATTCGAATTTTCAGCCAACAGAGCGGTAGAAGTATTACCACTGTAGTTTAAGTTCGTCCGATGCCAACATTTAACTGTGGAATGCCCAGGTTTACCGCAAATTTGACACTCAATCCGTGTAGACGGTGATCTGCCACCACCGCGGGACGAAGAAAATCGACGACCCCTTGAGGAACGAAACGTCGGAGTAGTGCCGCCTCGTCCTCGGGTTGCCGCCAGAGCCACCGGAGCTTCCGTAATGTGCACAGACTGAAGATCCTTAGCTGCTTCAGTCTCTAAATTTGTTTCTTCACTGCACATAAGTGAGTAGAAATCATCAAGATGAAGAGGCTGTAAACTTGTTCGGATGGCAGTCTTAAATCCTTGATAGGAAGCGGGCAATCCGTTAAGAGTATAGAGAATCACGTCCTCTGAATCTACGGAGCATCCAGCTGCAGTGAGAATATCTATTTTCATTTTAATCTCAGACAAATACTGCTGCATAGATTTAGTTCCCATGGAAACGTGATGAAGATCATTTTTGATCTGTAAGATACGGGAACGATTGGTGGACTGAAGGCGTTTGGCAATCGTTTCCCAAATCTCTGAACATGACTCCAAATTCAAGATGTAGGGCAGCAATGGCGCTGAGACAGTGGAGAAGAGGGCGGCGGCAAGATTCTGATCGATGAGCATCCAAGTAGAGAACAATGGATTTGGAAGGATTTTACCAGTAGCCGAGGTGAGTTGCCGAGGAGGACGACGAATGGATCCATCGAGATAGCCCTCAAAGCCATTGGCTCTGAATATCTTTAGAACTTGCGATCTCCACGTCAAATGATTTTCGGGAGCTAATTACACAGTAATCACATTCTTAATGCTTGACATTAAGAACTTTAGTTGAGGAGGTATAGAAGCCGTGCCGAGGAGCGGAGAGACTTCTGCGGTACTGTTAGAAGTAGAGGAATCACCGGATTCCATGTGTATAAAGGGAAGATGTAAACCAACGGAGAAGAGAAAAAAAAAACCGTAAGGCCTAGAAAGTGGAGGGAAGATGAGATGATTTATTTGGTGAAGAAACTATAGAGATATTTGGAACAAGACTTAACGGAAAATTTACTGAAGATGGTGTTGGAGATGATGGTGAGGGTGGATTTGAAGAAATGGAAGAAGCAAAAGGAAAAACTGTTTCGTGAAACTTAACATGGCGAGAGATAATAATCTTGTGAAGTTGAAGATGGTAGCACCGATAACCTTTGTGACTAGAGCTGTAGCCAATGAAAACACAGGCAGAGGATTTTGGTGCAAATTTATGTGGTGTGGATGGGTGTAACCAGGGATAGCAGAGACACCCGAATATTTTTAAATGAGAATAAGATGGAATTTGTTTGTAAAGACGATGATAAGGAGATGTAGAAGCCGTAGTAGCGTAAGGAAGACGATTAATCAAGTATGTAGCTGTAAGAACAGCTTCAGTCCAGAAAACAGTTGGAAGGCAAGCATTAAGAAGAAGTGTTCGAGCAGTCTCTATAATGTGACGATGCTTGCGTTCAGCCAAGCCATTTTGTTCAGGGGTATAGGGGCAGCTATATTGATGCAAAATACCATTGGATGTGAGAAATTTTTGAAATTGCAAGCTTGAATACTCACCGCCACCATCGGAACGAAAAATTTTAATTTTAGAGGAAAGTTGCTTCTCAACCATAGCATGAAACATTGCAAATTTGGAAAACGTTTCAGCTTTTGTAATCATTGGATAAACCCAAATGAAACGAGAGAATTCATCCAAAAATAAGACATAATAACGATAACCAGTTAATGATGAAATTGGGGAAGACTGTCCATTTCCAACTTGAATGTGATGGGAGCCATGATACGGTTGCGAGGTTAGGAGCTGATTAGCATCATTGGAGAAGTAAACCAACGGAGAAGAGAAAAAAAACCGTAAGGCCTAGAAAGGCTATGATACCATGAAAAGAGCTTTAAAGCTCACCTGCACAACAGTGAAGGTAAAACAGAGCAAAGACAAAGGTGAAGGGAATTCCGTGGTTTTTCATTCCTTCCTTTGAACAGTGCCATACATCCCTATATGTAGTTGTAAAATATATGTAAAGATAACAGAAAGCATAAAGGTAATAATAGAGAACGCTCTCTGCCAAAGCCGTCGGCAGATTTCTGCACAAGCAGCTGACACGGGATAGTGGAATATCACTTTATGTTCTGCTCAGCTATGGAACACGTTAACATGTAGGCACACAGAATCTGATTCCCTCATCCATGAAAGAATTGCAAGTCCCCATAACAGTGGCAGAGGTGTTTTAACGTTTTAGTCAATATGTCCCAAAAAAAAAATCTTTTTAGTCAATATACTGATTAAAGTCGTTAAATTATATTTAGTGTTATTTTTTATTAATATTTTTATAATATCTTAATATTCAATAAAGAATTCTGTTTATTGCATAAATACAGCAAAAAGTTGACAATGTAGATGTAAAAGATATTGCTAATTGTATTCACTATTAAATCCTCCAGCCAGTGGCCTTTCCCTTTCAACCTTTGGTTCTCTCTCTTTCTCTCTCTCTCTCTCTCTCAGAACCTTCTCAACCCCTAGACCTGATAAAACCGATCGTCTCCCCTCTCTTAAGCTTCAATCAAGTGGTAAGACAGAAGGTGAAAGAAAGAGAGAGAGAAAAAAAAATCAGAAGAGGAAGGAAGATAATTAGGATCGATCTGATCAGTTGAGAAGGAGACAGAGGTCGAAGATGACACCCAATTTGGCTGGGCAACAGTTTGGTGACACCACCTATACTAAAGTGTTCGTTGGTGGACTTGCTTGGGAGACTCACAAGGATACCATGAAGCAATACTTTGAGCAGTTTGGAGAGATCTTAGAGGCTGTGATCATCTCTGAAAAGACCACTGGTAGATCCAAAGGCTATGGATTTGTGAGCTCTCTCTCTCTCTCTCTCTCTCTCTCTCTCCTCTCTCTCTCTCTCTCTTCCTTCTTCAATCTATTCTCTACTTCTGAACTATCAGTTTGACCTTTTGCTGGAGAAATTAAGAAATGAAAAAAAATGGCTTTATATATGTAGATGGCATATGAAAATCCATAAATTGCTACTGCAAAATAGAACACAGATCTAAACCTTGATTGAACTTGTTCTTCATGTAGTGATTTGTTGTTATTTATTTGCATAACTTTTTGTTTTCTTACTTAATTATACTTATGTTTTTTTCTAACTATTGACATCTTTCTATCTATTTTGAATCTTTTCATATTTCTTAAGTTTGAGCCAATCATATAAACGTAAGTTCTTCAACATTATACATTTAAATCATTTTCTACTCCTATATATCTTTATTCATAATTTGTTGATTCAAAATATTGAAATAAATCACTTTGAT
Organism: Dendrobium catenatum; assembly: GCF_001605985.2. Lineage (NCBI taxonomy): Eukaryota > Viridiplantae > Streptophyta > Magnoliopsida > Asparagales > Orchidaceae > Dendrobium > Dendrobium catenatum. The sequence continues at coordinate 872,331 of NW_021319551.1, read as the reverse complement.
ATTATATTACATGATTATTATATATATTCAGTAAATTGTTGTGAGAGATTACCACATCTCAGGTTACCTTTAGCGAGCCCGAGGCAGCTACAAGAGCTTGTGCTGATCCTTCGCCTGTGATCGATGGAAGGAGGACTAATTGCAATATTGCTTCTCTAGGGATCAAAAGATCCTGGCCAACAACCCCTCAACATGGTAACTACACTGTAACATACATAGAGTAATGCAGTACTCACAGTACATCAAAATAATTCACAATGCACATAAAATCATAAATAAATGACAACAAATACATTATTTAAGGCTTTGTCATTAACTTCAATCTTTTTTTATGATTTTTAATTCAATGCATCAAAATGTTTTTTAGGATTATAAATTGAACTGTGAATAACATCAAATCTTATCCTTGGAGAAAAAGTCAAGTCAAAGTAGCGTAGCAGTTATCTAGAAAACAGTTCTTGTTATACAAAGGACATTCGCATCTCTAGGCAAGAAGCCTACAAGGACTTCATTATGTTGGGAATGAAGCATCGCCGTTCATTGCACATCAAATGTAGCAACATAATGTGATGAACGGCGATCCATCATTCCTCACGGAAATGAATTTCTTTCATTAAGTTTTGTTCGTACAGTTTGATGTCCTTTCTGCTGGGCCTGTGCTTCACCAGTTCTTTTATTTGTTTAGTACGGCTGCGCTGAGAGACCATCACAGACCTCTTTTTATTTTTTGGAAAAAACTTTAACGCAAAAAGAAGAAAATCTGATATAAACATTAATTTGTTTATTAGTTTGTTAGACCTAAATATATGATCCCATTTTGTTTATACTCATTATTAAAAAAATAGGATATTGGCCATCAGCTTTGATAACAAAATATTTTTAAGAAAATCTAGTAATTTAATTAATCTTAAGAAAACTATTTCTCATAATTATAATTTTATGGCTTTTTGTTTACAGTTGGAGCCAACAGCTTTAAGCTTATGAAATCTTTCCAAGGGGACATGCAAGGTGGGATGACAAACGCTTTCCCTCCTCTTGTGGCCTTCCCTCATTATGCCATCCATCATGCTGTTCCCTATCATGTATACAGGTACTTAAGTTTTAAGCCCCCCCCCCTCTCTCTCTCTCTCTCTCTCTGGATGTTCAGCTCTCTCTCTCTCTCTCTTTCTACTTAAGTTTTAAGCCCTCTCTCTCTCTCTCTCTCTGCACATAGACTGTATACACATGTATGTGCGTTCATGAAGATAGGTTACGATGGTATATATATATATTTTATGCATGCATGATTATATGATACAACGTGGATGATGCGTAGTCTTTTCCATTTTTGGGACATTTAAGCTAGTTTAGGTAAATTAACACACATTATATATGCAACTCGAACTCAAGATCTATTAATTGGTAGTCAAAATGGGAGAAATTATTCTGTGTGGAGGCTGGATGCAGTTCTATGTCTGGAGACGAATCAGGTGCAGCCACGTCAGTGGTACCGAGCGGCGGTACACAGCGAATGAGTGACGTGACGCATTTTGATTAATCTGCGGACGACATTCATCGTTGACGTCCAGATAGAATAATTAATCCCAAAATGAGCTTCTTCTCCAGTTTTAAAATGGCTCTTTTCTTTTGCTTTCTGTAAAAAAGCTGTCATGCATGTGCTTGCCTAACCGAGGCATGAGGCATATCTTAGAGGATAGGATAACATGCACCTTTATCCTCTTACCTTTTTTTTTTCTAAATATAGAGTGATGATCACACAAAATATAATTTTATTACTTGTCAGTTATATGCTTCCGAACTTAAGATAGAGAGATTAATTAAGCTCTACAACCACTCAATCACTATCCTATCGTCTCTACCCTCTTCCCCTAATCTATTTCTAGTATTTTATGTGTTATATTTTTTCTTTTTTTCTGATCTTCTATATTGTTTACACTCAGCATTAAGGTTTCTTTTTTTTTTTAATAAATTTTTCCAGCTACTCTCCATACGCTCCGGACTATCCTTACCCTACGGTGAGTACATTTCTTACTGTATCTTGTTTGCATATCTGTATTGGCATGCATGCAGTACAAATGATAGATTGATTCATATATAGAAAGGAGACATTTCTGGTTTATTTTTCATGCTGTTGCATTTGTAACCTTCCATGAAGCTTCAAGCATGGAATCAATCATATAGCACTGATGTATTTCATTATCAGCTTTGCATATTGTACGAAGAAGCACATGTGCCGCATTTATTTAGCAACTTTAGCTGGGACTCTATATATGGAGGATAAATATATTAAGAGAAAAGACAAGAGTTTCCAGTACGAAGCAAAAAAACACCAAATTAATAACCTCCCAAAAAGCATCTTTTGATGGAGGTGTAAGAAGTATCGAAGTGGTGAGTGGACTCCACCATCCTTTGTTTTTCATTATAAGCCACTGGAATCCTCAAAATCTTACTCATATCAGTCTTATATATGGGATAATGGAGTATCTTAATTAGCCGAAGGTGTATTATATATATTTAATTTCATTTCATTTTATATGCTAACTATCAAGATGATTATTAGCAATTATTTCTTACATACAACAACGACAATATTAAACATTTGTCTCACTATGTGGGATCAGCTACATAATTTTTTTTTTATTATGTCATGTTAAGAGTCAGATTCTCATTTTAATCTAACAAAGAGAGATCATTTCTAATATTTTCCAACTAAATTTTTTTTAGGTTACTTCTACCTTTCTTAACATAAGCCAAAATCTAATATGTCTACTCTCCTAACTAGATCGATCATCGGAAGGTCGTCATTTTATGTGACCAAACCATCTAATGTGACTCTCTCTAATCTCATCTTCCATTGGCGCTACTCCAATCTTTTCACATATATGTTCATTTTGTATCATGTCTCTAAAAATTAAGCCACTCATCGACCTAAGCATCCTCATCTATGCAATACTTAATATTATTCTTAGTACATTATGATAAGAAGAAATTGTCTAACATAATAATAAAGCTATGTTGTAGTTGAAAAGTACGTTACATGCATGTTCTGAACTAGTTCTCAAAGAGGATAGATACCTTCAGCGAATTTCTGGGAATAAATTTCCATAAGGACTTCTTTGTAGAATTTTGTACCGGTGCTTTACACCTTTAGAATATGCTGGAAATGTTGTGCATAACTTATATGATGATTTAATATATGTATATATCATGAGGTTATGTAAAAAATCAATGCAAAATGAGAGATACTAAGCACTTACTCATACAAAATTCTATGAGTAACTTATATAAAATTTATTCAACTGTTTAATAATAATTCTTTTGTCGAATTATTCATCTACAACACATGGTGAAATGATACATGCACTACAACAAAGTCAAGTTTTTTTGGCGAAAAATTCGTAGCAAAACAAACTAAATCCATCACAAATTTTGGTTTGAGGCTAATTTCCGACGAAATAAATACCGACGATAAATATGGCGTCGCAAAAGTATTTGCAACGGAATGAATCTCATCGCAAATATTTTGCACCTGATTTATGGCGAATTTACGATGGAATTGATTTCGAGAAAAAGACAACTTCGTTTTAGCTACTCGACCACAATTTATGAAAGAAATGTCGCCATAAATTGTGGCGAAAATACCACCACAAATCTATCGCAATTTGCGACAAACTGTTTCGTCACAAAATAAGATAAACGATCATCATTTTTATGTTTGCGGTGAAATTTTCGTCATAAATTCATAAAAAACCTGTAGCATTAATAAAAAAATAGAAGCTACAATCAGTTATTAAGCTTTTTAATAATAACAATCAAGGCAGTTTAAAAATAATAATTAATAATGTTAATATTTCAACAAACAATTCTAAAATAAACATAAAAATACACTTTTATATAACCACAAACCAACTGCTCAAATAAATAATTATATTTCAATTGTTTTACAATTATTACAACACTGTTAACGTAAGCCTAGTTCTTATACATAAAAAAAGATAAAATGCATCAAGAACCCCTACACATACAATCTAAATGGAATCTGCATCCTCACTATTTTGCTTGACCGATGTAGGCGCAAGGTGATTTCCACCTATTTGCTCTCTTAAACTCTAAAGCTCGTCCAATATTAAATAATGATGACCGCTTGTGATTTTTAGATAATTTCTAGCTCTGATGTCAAGTTAGTCACATGTTGTCTATATAAACTCTTCTGCCTATTTGTATAGTAGTTAGAGGAAAAAGAAGACTTTTCCTCATACACGTAGGCTTGTAAGCCTAATCCATAAACTTGTTTCTTCTGCATTCCTCCTACCACTTGCGACCAAGTATAGTAGTCAGAAATATATGTGGAACCTTTAGGGGATCCCTCCCTAACTACAGTTTGGCTCTCTCAAAGTCGTGTATACTCATTTTATAAAATATAACATAAGATTAATCATCGTATAATAGTCACTTAAAATATTTATCTAAATATTTTAAACTTATATACTTATATATGCCTTCGTCGGTCGTTCGTCCACCCACTGCTAGTCCTTATAGCACTTGTGAGTGTAACTATGCAACTAAATTGCAGTGGATTCTTTATCAAATAGTGTTACGAATCTATTTTTCAAAAAATATAATTTTGATGATAGCAAATATTTCTACTTCTCTATGACTGTCTTGCATACTAACATTTCAGGTCCACAAGATCAAACTGCAATTTGAACTAGCTCAAGATTGGGTGGACTAGGTCTGAGTCAGTTTATAAATTTTTTTCTTTCTTGAATCTAATGTAAACGATGTGATTCCTGATGCTAAGTAACCTTGCACACACATACATAAGGGAAAATTTCTGACTGTTTTTAGAGTTTTCTATTTTTAGTCACATCATCCATGATGATCCACAATCGGCCTAGATGATCAGTTAAAAATAGAAATCCTAATTAGTGCATCTTGGTTAAGGCAGCCATCATTAAGCTCATCGTCCTAGACAATATTTATATCGGTCAGGACCATAGACTCAAATTAGAAAGAATCAGCTAGCAAATCTATTTAGGTATTATTTTTTTTAGACATCGTCCTGGACGATGCAACATAATTATGTTTAAATTATTCTGGTAATTAAAACAAATAATTAAGATTTGATTGCTCGATCATATCGTCTTAGACGATCTCAGGATCGATTGGGACGATCAATTCACAAATCTTAGTTGTCTTTGGATGACCAAACATCAGCCAACTACTATTCAGGATGATACTCTGAATAATTTTCATAGATTTGAACTAATCATCCGAGACAATCGTGAGATCGTCCTGGACGATCAAGCTATTTTTTAATTCATCGTCCAAACATCCATTCAATGTGATTGTCTGGATGATATTTAACGACTTGTACTAATCGTATAGGATGATATCCTATCGGCCTGGACTAAATAAATAAAAATCTTCTGATCATCCCAAATCATCCTGACTGATTGAGTTTAATTTGTACTGATCGCACAGGACTTTATATTATCCTAGAAGATAAAGTCGGTTTGTTGTAATTAAGAGGTATTCTTAAGCTCTTTTATATAAGACCTCTTATTTTATCCAAGAGATTATATTTTTCTATTGTCTTGACTTGAGAGAGCTTTGAGCAGAGGGAGAGAAAGGGAGAGAGAGAGAGGATCTTGTGAGTGGGAGTTTGTGAGGGGTTTCACAAAGGTTGCTCCAAGCAAGAATCCAAGTCGTCTTCTCCGATCATCATCCCTTATTCTTGGAGGTTCGAGAGAGGTCCACTTTAGCAATCGATCAACGTTCTCTACCTGCTTTAGGAGGAACCAAAAAGAGTTGGGTTCTCTATCTCACCGGTGTTGGTGGAAAGGAGGTTTTATACATGCTTCTCTACCTTGCTGTGGAGCAAAAGGAGAGTTACTAAGTTTAGTGCAAACTCGGAGGGCGTCTATGGGGAGTGGACATAGGTCGAGTTGATCGAACCACTATAAATTTCTGTGTTCTTTACTACTACGTTTTTCATATTTAATTTTCGCACGTTAAATTTCTTTGTGGTGAATTTTGATTTGGTTGAGCTTTTATTTTTGAGTGAATTTTTTTTAAAAATATAAATTCACCCCCCCTCTTGATTAGCTTGGGCTAGTTCATAAGGACTTAACTTCCCTAACGAACTTTCAAACAGATCCTCCTATAACATACTTACATTAGCATACATATCTAAAAATATATTTTGAATTTAATTTAGGTGTTAAGTACGGGTTACTTATTAAGCTTCTAATGTCGGAGGTCTAGGTAGCTCCCTTCGTCGTAACAATTTTAGCATGTTTTAATAATTCCTTTGGTTATTGATGCTAATCTAAGTATATTACAGAAAAGATGCTTGCTAGAGAGTCCACTATAGTTGAGTTGTACAATCACACTCATAAGCGTCAGGAGGGACATCAATGGATGGATGAGTGAGCGACAAGGGCATATATAAGTATATAAGATTACAATACTTAAAGAAATATTTTATATGATTATTATACAATGGTTAATCTTATGTTATATTTTATAGGATGAGTGTACACGACTTCGAGAGAGCCAAGCAACACTTGGAGAGGGGTATAATGTTGGAGATCCTTCAAGGTTCAACAAATATTTCTAACTATCTCATTTGGTCACAAGTGACACTACAGGAAAAACGTCGAAATCCGGCGGTTTTTTCCGGCGGTTACTCTATATTAACCGGCGGTTTTTTGCCTTACCGGCGGCTTGACAGGGTTTTTTGACCGCCGGAAAAAATCGCGTAGGAAACTTGACGGCGGTTTAACCGCCGGCTATACCGCCGGTAACACCGGCGGTCCATAAACCGCCGGTTGGAACCGCCGGTAATAGCCATTTTTCCCGCTAGTGTGATAGGCGGAATGTAGAATGGATGAGTTTATTGATTAGGCTCACATGCTTACATGTATAAGGAACAGTTCTCTTCTGCCTCCAACTACTATAAAAATAGCTAAGAGAGTTTGTATAGCCAACATATGGCTAACTTGACAAAAGAGCTAAAAAATATCCAAAAATCATAAGAAAACATCAACATTCAGATATTGGTAGAGCTTCAGAGTTTAAGAGAGCGAATTCATGAAAATCACCTTGCGCCTGCATCAGCCGAGTAGGAGAGTGAGGATACAGTTTCCACTTAGATTATTTGTGTATTGTTTCTTGAATGCATTTTACTTTTTTTATGTATAAGAACTATATTGACGTTAATAGTGTTGAAATAATTGTAGAACAACTGAAATGTAGTTGTCTATTTAAGCAATTGGTTGATAATTATACAAAAAAAAATATTTCTTATATTTATTTTAGTATTATTTGTTAAAATATTAGTATTATTAATTACTGCGTTTAAACTACTTAGATTGTTATTATTGAAAAGCTCAATAACTGATTGTAGAAGCTAATTTTTTTTTAATTAATGCTACAAATTTTTGGCAAATTTGCGGCAAATATTTTGTAATTAGAACATAAATGATGACCGTGTATCATTTTTTATGACGGAACAATCTGTTGCAAATTACGAAGGATTTATGGCGGTTTTTTCACCACAATTTACGATGATATTTTTGCCACAAATTGTGGCAGACTTTTCACTATAAATCTACTATAATTTGCAATGAAATTTGTACTGGTAACTAAAATGATGGCATTGTTTTCACGAAATCAAATTTGTCGTAAATCCTCTTCAAAATATTTGAGACGAATTCATTTCGTCAAAAATACTTTGCGATGAGACTTTTACCATCAAAATTTATTCCATCGTATATCCGCCAACAAACAAATTTTGTGTTGGATTTAGCTTGTTTTGCAGTGAATTGTTCCGCCACAAAAACCTAACTTTCATATAGTGTAATAATTAATATTATAATTAATAATTAAAACTAATTAATAACACCTAAATAATTAATTAAATTATTGATGGGACTATTAGTTAAATAATTAGTTATTTATAAAAATGATTAAATAATTAATTAGTTTTCAAATACTTATTAAATTAACACTTTAATAAGCAATTTGATAATTAATATTACAATTTATAATTAATTTTTTAGTTAAATTATTTGATAATTAATCTAATTTCTAATTATATTATTCATTATTATAATTTATTAATGGTAATTTAAATTAAAATTAATAAGTAACTCGTACTTAACTTCTAAATTAAATTCAAAATGTAATAGATTTAATTTTTTAAATGAACTAACCATCTTAAATCATGGGTTATATTACCAAACAGTTTCACAAAATTTAATAGGATTTATCACTTAACTTATCAACTCATAGAGTTTTCAACAATGGAAGGGGTATAAATAGCCCCATTTTTTATCCTCGAGTCATAACTAGTTGGCAAATTCGGCATTGCATGATATAATGATTCACACCTCTTATCAATAGTTGCTAAGAAAACCTTCTCCTATGCAAAAGAATGTTATTTTTTCCTATCTTAAATGGCCAACCATTCCTCTTTCTTGGCATTCAAAGAGAATTTCTTTACTAGCTGAGCAATGCATAATGTTTAGCCTATTGCTAATGAAAATGTAGTCATTCTCCACATGGTAAAGGTAACGAGCTCCTAATTAGCATTTATGCCAAACATGTTAGAAGTCAGTGCTACTAATGTACATCTTCTTCAACACATTAGAACCATCTACTTTCTATTGAAAGTAATTACCAAGAGGTGTCATCAATTTAGGGCATCCACTGCTTTGTTAATACTTCCTAACTTATGTTTCAAGATATAATGAAAAGAAATAGGAACTCAACCTACGTTGTGTGCCTCCTCTTTAATTTATTTTTCCAATGAAGATATTTGATCATTTCATGATTTGGAAATAAAACAAATTCATTAGCTAACAAATTAAAACTCTAACGAATGAGAGCCTAAACAATGAAGCAAAATTCTTGCATGTCATAGTTGGAATATTTTCTTCTAGTTTTCTTTGTGTTTCTCACTAAAGAAGATTTTGTTATGGACTCATTGACTCAATATTATAGTGATGCCCACATTGGAAGCATCATACTCCACCTCAAAGACCCGATTAGAAATGGGGTAGGACCAATAAAGTGGTAGTTATATAACTTGTTGCTTCAAACTAGACCAAGTTGTTTTGGTCTAGTGAAATTGAGTAGCCTTGAGGAGTTTCATCAATTGTAAAATGATGGAACTAAACTTGTTAATGAATGTGCTATAGAAGGAAACAAATTAGTTGACTGTCCAAAAGTCTGTGAAAGAATATATATGGAATCAAACATTCTCATATGGCTTCAACCGAGCTGGGCCCATCTTAATTTCAGGAAAGGAAATACTATAAAAAGTTAACATTATAAGCAAAGTGTTGGCTCTTATCATTTAAAGCATGACTGTATACCAATATGTATCGAGTTACACACTACCACAAATTTTCCTAGAAAATGTCAAAATTTCTAATGTGTAAGGATCATGTAGTTAGTTAATGCATAAGATGTCCCACCCCAATGACAAAATTGTCCAATCGTACAACCCATCAAGCATCTCAAATTTTTTCTTCCTTTCATTTATGGGTAGCATTTGGATTTGATTGTATCCAATACTTAAGTAAATTTGGCAAATATAGAAGATCAGTGCAATTGATCTAGTAAGTTTTCTATATGTGGAATGAAAATATGTTCTTAATTATTTTTTTGTTCATGGACCTAACTATCGATACACATATGACCTAAATAATCTTCCTTCAGCATAAGAAAGGCGAGGATACCAACAGGACTTGCACTTGCTTTACCAATCCCTCATAGTCAACTCATCGACTTACTTTTATAGTTAATCATGTTACTTTAAGTGCATATGATTTGTAGGTTAATGTAAAATGGCATATCACATAATAAGATGAATGTTGTGTTGCCCATCTTGTATTGAATGTAGTTCAACTAGAATTTTTTCAGTGAGGGCATTTAAGAATTAATATTGCATGAGCAGAACAATAGCTTGTGGAATCTATGAAGTCTCTCAATTTTATCCCAAAATAATCAACATATGCCCTTCAGTCGCTTCACTCAGGACACATAAGAAAATTGACTAGAATAGAACCAAATCCTTCTCTATTACCTTAGCATCCTCCTCCTTTAAGTACATTAGTAAAACTTTTATCCCTCCTCTTTGACAATGGAATTAGTGCCCTTGAATCTATCATGCATACTACCATGGCCTTCCCAATAAGAGATGTTATGTTTGTTGGAATGACATCACACTATACTCATTATTGAAAATGTCCTTCAATAGAAAAATGAACCGAGTAACATTTTGATACGCTAATTTCATTTACTTTCCTTAACCAAAATAACTTATAGGAATGTGGGTGCTATCATGTGGAAAGGCCTAGTTTCTCATCCATTTCTTTCAATGACATATTTTCACAACTTCCCCGTATAAAATAAGCTTGTATATATCTCCTTAAAAAGTGTGTAGAGTGTGGAAGATATTATGGCATAACCATGCATGCACTTTTCCATGTTTGTTGCTCAAGGCCTATCAAATAACAAATAATTTGCCATCGTCAATGTGAAGAATTTTTTTTGTTGTTGTTGCCTTCGATTTCCTCAGCCTTCTCTTCCATTTCCTTATGAGATGTCTCTTTAATGAAGGGAATAATATGTCGATATGGACAATTTGAAAATGTGGCTGAAATCATGGAATTTAAAATACTTCCAAGCAGATGGATTTGCTAGCTTTCAAGTTGATCATTGACTCACAGTCTCCCAACGTCAGAATGTGATCACTACATTTTCATAATTAAAAATGGACTTCTTAGAGAGGTAATTTTGGCTGGAATATTATTTGTTGGAAGTATTTTGGAAGAAAAAAGGTAGATATACAAGCAATGTATTATTGAGTTTTGGATGAGAGTAGATGAAGAATTTTTTACTAAACTTTTGTTGAGTAGTTTTCAGCTTGACTATGACATTACCTATTTAGAGGTATGAAAATTAAATCTATAAAATTCTATAACATAACAATTATAGAGTCTAAATACACTTCGCTAGAATCTTCAATGTTTATTACAAATTTTCTATTTTCTAGAATATTTTACCAGCACTTCTCTAGAGTCTTCTATATTTATTACAAATATCCCAGAATCTTCCTCATTAGACACTATTCTATTATTTGTAGAATACTCTAGAAATGTGCATCAAGTTTTATCACTCATCCTTAACCTGAATTTTGATAACTCCAATCATGTCCTCTTGGAAGTGCTTTTATGAATATGTATGCTAATTTTTCTTTAGTCATGTAGTGCTAAAGTTTAATCTCCTAGGTGATCTCAGCTTCTCTGATAAAGTGATATTTGATGCCAATATATTTGGTTCTTCCATGAAACATAGGATTTTTTACCATTGTAATAGATGATTTGTTATCACAATAGATTTCTATATCTTTTTCTTATGCTTCACCCATGTCTTTAAATATATTTTTTAATGATATATCTTGACTTATAATCATTTCTGCTTCAGTATATTCGGCTTCAGTCGATAATTGTATGACTGTTTCTTACTTTTTGATGGCCAAGAAAATTGTCCAAAGCATAGTGTGAATGCATATCCTGGTGTTCTCTTTATATCATGTAGTGATCCTTCCCAATCACTATTAGTATATCCTAATAAATTTGACTTCATAGTAGATTCATACCAGATGTTATAGTTCTTTATTGCTTCCAAATATCTAAGGAATCTTTTAGCTGTACCTTGGCGAATTTGGCTTGGACTTTGTAGGAATCTTGAGTGTAAACTTGTTGCACATATGATATCTAGTCTTGTAGCTGTTAGATAAAGCATACTTCTAATGAGACTTTGATATATTGTATTCTCTACTTTTGGTGCATTATCTTCTTTCATGAGTATTTTGTTTTCTAGTGGAGTGGCTACTATCTTGCAACCATTCATCTTAAATTTCTTTAACAAACTTTTTGTATACTTCTTTTGTGTGATGAGGATCCTAGCTTCTTTCTAACTTACTTCTCTTCTAAGAAAATAATGCATCATATATAAATTAGACATCTTCAATGTCCTCATCATATCTTCCTTAAAATTCTCGATCATCCTCTCATTATTTCCTACATAGATTAGATCATCCACATATATAGAGAGAATGAGTGTATTGTTTATACCTTGAGTGTTGGCTCACACTTCTCTAGAGACCTTACTCTAGAAAGTAGTTGTCGATTAGGTTATACCAGGCTCTTGGTATAGCAACCCAAATTTTTTGAAAATAATTGAAAATAAAAATTTGAATTTTTATTTGAATTAGAGCACATCGACATTAATCATTTAAGCATTATGGCGTTTGGCCTAGAGCACATTATTTTTTTAGAACTTATAAATAATTATAATTATTTTTTAGTGAAAGAGAAGAGAGAAAGAGAAATTTAAATTCTTGGTCTCTAGATCATTTTATTGCTTTTACAAAAAAATTGTTAAAATCAAAGTAGGTGATTCTAATCCTATATTTATTTTCAAAGATTTTGATTTTGACCACTAACTTATCCTTAAAACTGATTTTACTAATTTTTTTTTTATCTTCATTGAACTTTTATCGCACAAATTTTTATATGTTATTATATTAATTATCCTGAATATTTTGACTATAATATTTATAAATTTTACTAAATCAAATAGAAGTTATTGGATTTTGTATGATTTACACTGCATAGAAATTGAATATTTTTATTTAAGTATATTGTTAATACAATCATTGAGAATAGAAATATATATGTGATTGGATAATAGCTAGTTGCTATTACTTTTATTATAATGTTTGTAAAAGACAAGTAAAAACTGGTTGACCCTTTAGTTGAAGATTGATTGACCTGTACAATATGGTCGGTCAATGGACTTTCCTTTAAATAATGTGATTTTATGTTATCCTCTACTAATTTATATAATAAAATAATACAACGATTAGGACTTATAAGGAGTTATTATTATGACGATGGACAAAGAGTGATGACTCTATTTATTAAGCCATCAATTACTAATTATTGATTGTCAACTATTGAGAAATACCATGGTAACCATGACTTCTTACTTATTTAAGTGTGACCACCAAAATGCATCTTATAGATTCATTATTATTATACGGCTTTACTGATACTATATTGATTTATTGTCATTATATATATTTAATATTAATACATTGCTTTATTGTTGCTACCACCAATTTTACTAATGATATTATATTGATATTATTACTGATATGAAAATAGATACTATTTGAAACTACCACTAATTTACTGTTATTATTATTGTTATTTATTAATTGTACTAATGATGAGCATGTGATATACTAATCACATGATATATTGAGCATATATGTGATTAAGATACTAATACATAATAACTAGATAGCATGTATACATCATTATAAGGTATCACTTCATTGATATGATTCTGTCAGTCTTTATCATTGCTTTGATTTTATCACTTTATATGATTTTTTTATTGATTGATAGTATTGATATGATGACTATTTTATCGATTTGACATCCATACTGGTTTACTAGTTTTTACACTGTACAATTTTATTGACTTTTATACCATACTATTTTACTATTTATAGAATATACTGCTACTACATTGAGTTTTATTATTTATGTACTGATTCTTAATCATATGGCTGTTATTATTATGAATTGACTAATGAAATGCATGCTACTTTTATACCATATTTTGAATACAATTATAGGATTTTTTATAATTTGTTAGGTTTTTTAGCTCATTATATATAATCTAAATGATTTTAGGTCAGGGAAGAGATTCAGGACAATGAGATTGATCAAAATTCCTCTGATTTTATTTCTTTTTATTTTAGTTACTCTTCTATACTAAAGAATGAAATGATATATTGTGATTATATAATTCTTAAGTATTATAAATGATTTATTTTTTAGTCAATAAATATATGTGTATTGATATTTTAAATTATAGAATTTATTTCTATTATTTATTATTATAGATGAAATTAGATAACTCTAATTATTATATAATTAAAATAAAAGAAAGAATTATTCAAAATTAGATTTTTGGGTGTGATAATTAATATCCGAGCATAGTGCTATAAGAATTGAATTATTACCATAATTATAAGAATTGATTGTGAGTTTAGTAAATTAGATAGATTAAGGTGCCTTACACCCATAATTGATTGCATAAGCTAATCACGTGCAATTGAATGAATTATATGAGTGTATGATAGTAATTGATTGAGTTTGATGGGTTTTGATTCATGATTTATTTTGATTCGATTTTAATTTTGATCATATAGATTTATTTTATATCATTTTATACCTAAATCCTTAAGAGAAATGCTGGGGATGATATTTTTTTAAGGTTAGTAGATTATAACAACTCAAAAATTTTAAAATAACTGAAAATAAAACATCTGAATTTCTATTTAAATTAGAGTGCATCGATGTTAATCCTTAGAGTGTTGCATCATTAGGCCTAAAACACATTATTTTTTTCAGTACTTGTAAGCAATTATAATTGTTTTTATTTTTAGTGAAGGAGGAGAGAGAAAGAGAAATTTGAATTTTTTATCTCTAGATCATTTTGTATCTTTTACAAAAATTATTCAATTCAAAATAGATGATTCTGATCATATCTCTATTTTTAAAGATTTTGATTTTGACTATTAAGTTCTCCTCAAATTAATTTTATTGATTTTTTTTTCTTTTTTTTTTAGTTGAAACCCACAAAGGGGCCTACGCGTTGATATAAATAAGCGGTTACAAAGTCCTTAGGAGGTTCCTCTAGCTCTCTAATGCTCCAACGAGCTACAAAATAAAAGAAAACCAAAAAAGCTATGAGCAGGAGGATCCTCTTTCTACTGTTACAAAAATAATTCAAATCTAACTGCGGGCTGTGAAGCAACAGCACCCAAAAAAGGAGAAGCCAAAGAATCTTAAAACCTTTCAGCTCTGCTCTCCTGCAAAATTTGACAAAAAATTGCACAAAAAAAGGAACAAAAAACAAAATCCAAACCTTATACCAAGCGCAAGTTCCTCCGGTCAAGCACCTGCAAAAGATCTTCAATAATAATATCAGCACCACAGAATTAATCAACTCAATCAAATAATTCAGCAACCTTCTCAACCAATCCAACCTCCCAGCTTTACCAGAAAACCAAAGGGAGCCCAACAGCTCATACAGTAAGGCAAACTTTTTGCCAACATTACTCATCCCAGCATATAAAATACCACTCCAGATAAAAAAATACGAACATGCAAGCTTACACCCCCTACCAGGCTGCCAATACAAATGCAGAAAAAAACAGAACATGCCAAAAAAAGACAAGCCCCACCAGTACCCCAAACTCCAAACCCCCTGATAACCATTCCAGCAACACCTCCAGCAACTCCAAGTAGAAAAATAAGCTTCCATAAAACTCATAACAGAGCCAGTTACAGGAATATAAAAGTAACAGAACAGAGAAAACAAAACAACACACAATTTTTTTTCTTTATTAAACTTTACCTCACAATTTTTTGATGTTATCATATTAATTATTTTGAATATTTTGACTGCAACATTAATGAATTTCATTGGGAAAAATAAAAGTATTGGATTTTATATTATTTATATTATATATAAATTAAGCATTTTTATTTAAGCAAAGAATGAAAATGTATATGTAATTGGGTAATAGTTAGTTGTTATTACTTTTATTGTCATGTATGTAAAAAATAAGTAAAGATTAGTTAATCCATTAGTTGAAGATTGATTGACCTATACAGGATAATGGGCTGACGGGATTTTCTTTAAATATTATGATTGGGTGTTATCCTCTACTAGTTCACGTGATACAATGATACAATGATTGAGAGTTATAAAGAGTTATTATTGTACTGACGGGCAAATAGTGATGACTCTATTTATTTAGCTAATGGTTACTAATTATTGATTACTAACTATAGAAAAATATTGTGATAACTAAGACTTCTTACTTATTTAAGTGTGCCACAAAAGTGCATGTTATATATTCATTATAACTATATAGCTTTACTAATATTATATTAATTTACAGTTACTGTACATATTTACTATTACCATAATGCTTTACTATTATTACCACCAATTTTACTAACGATGTTGTACTTATACTATTACCTATATGGACATCGATATTATTTGATACTACTATTAATTCCCTACTACTGTTATTATTATTGATTCATTGTACTAATATTGAGCATGTGACATACTAAGAATGTGATATACATATCATGTGAATAAGATACTGATTCCATATTTCTCAAATCTCATTTTAGATTCTACAGCTTGATTGCGCTTACCTTTTTAGTTCCTGGAAACTCCTCCTACAATGTATCCCATGCCTATTTAGCAGTCATTACGCCCATGATTCTTGGAAAGATGTCATCTATCATTGATTGTTATAAAGAAAATAATGCTTCAAGCACTTTCCTTTGATTTGTCGAAAGAGACATCATATCTTATGGAGTATTGAATCCTTGTTCATTGATCTTTCACAAATTTTGGGAGTGAAAACATGTCTTCATTTTGATAGACCAAAAATCATAGCTTTCTCCATTGAAGATTGGAGTGGGACGGTAAAGCGAATAGAGTTTTCCATTGGATTTTAAACAAGATTTCTACAACGCCAAATAAGTAATCAAGTGAAGCTCTGATACCAAATGTTGGGAATATTTTGAAAAAAAATATAAATATGCAAGCAATGGGTTATTGTGATTTTGGATAGCATAATAGATGAATTTTATTACTAAATTTTTACTAGGTAGTTTTTAGCTTGACTTATAACATCATGCCATTAGTTATTTATAAGTATGAAAAATTTAATATAGAGATTTTTAGAATATAGCAATTATAGAATCTAATTAATATCCTAGATCCTTCTACCTACACTTCTCTAGAGTATTCTATATTTATTGCAAATATCCTTGAATCTTCTCCATTATACAAGACTCTATTATCTGTAGAATACTCTAAAAATGTTGAGAAATGAGCATCAAATTTTATTATTGTTACTTGCATGCATACTTAGCGGATTGCTTCTAAGTTGACGTTGTAGCTTCTCAACTTTGAGAGACAATTTAGTCACATCTTGTCGAGTTCAATATTGCTACAACTAGACCACATTCATAATAGTTGGCGGCAACACTCCAAAAAAATGATATTCAAGTTCAGTCAAATCATATTTCAATATGATATGCTTTAACTCAACAGCATATTCTTCAATGGAAAGCTCCTCTTACTGTAGTTACGGAGCTTGATAAATATATCTTGGTGACAGTGCACCCTTTCTCCATTTTTTCCCAAAAGGTTATTTTGCAAATTCTCTTCATTAACAACGTGTTACCTTAAAAATCAAGGATGCCTACCTTGATTTCAAAATATGAGGAAGACCTTCGAGCATCCTACCATATTGTTGTAGCATCTCTTCATCCTTGCGATCTTCTTGATGAAAAGGATCCACATATTCTTCTCCTCTCGATCAGTATCCTGTCCTTTTTTTTAGGGGAAACCCATGGAGGGGCCTACGCATTAATATAATTCAAAATTACAAGTCCTTATGGGGACATTTAGCTCGCTAATGCTCAAAAGAGCTACAAAATTTAAATCAAAATAAAACCTAAGAGCTGATTATCTCCTACTAATCCACAATACAAAATTACCTAGATACAATGTAAGGCAGCGTGAAGATAGCACCGAAAAAAGAAAGATCCAAGATGTAACATTCAGCACAGTCTTTCTACAAAAAAAAACAACTTTGAAGCCAAAATAGACCTGCAAAAAAACAAAGATCCAATCCAAAAGCAACATACTAGAAGACAAATTCCCGAATTAGTAGCTAAGATAAACATAAAAAAGTTTGATGAAAAACAATACCAATACAATACATAATTAAGCAATCTGTCCCAGACATGATTAATCAGATTGTAGCTTTCAACTATAAAAACCACAAATAACTTTAAACCCCAACTAAAAACTTGGCAAAAAGCAAATAAAATAACATCCTGATAGCAAGAGAAGCATTCTGGAAAATTAGAAGCACCACCCAGGAAATGAAACAGCTTGACGGAAAAAGCAACAATGATCAATAAACTCCAGTAATTAAGCCACACAAGAAAGCAAGTCACAACCTGAGCCGCCACCATAGTAATCATCAAACTAGCAAAAATAACAACATCTACCTATAATGCAAGAAGAAGGACATAATCAACCACTTAAGAACATAACCAAAGCTATAACATCTGCTCATCCAGCAAAAGGAGACCAAACCAAACATAGATATAAATGATTCAACCAACAAGGACATAAGCTGATACCCCAGCAACCTAAACTTGGAACTCCAACAAAAACAAATACAAAACCAATATAGCAAAATAGCAACACGGCCAAAGCATAAAAGAGAAAACATAACAGCCATCAAACAAATCTAATATAAGGTAAACCAATTTTATCCAACTTAATCAAACCTCTTAAGAGAAGAGATAAATTAGCGCTCCCAAACTCTATATTAGCTTCAAGTTGACAATCAAATTTGGCCAGCCAGTCTACACAAGCATTACCTTCCCGAAAAAACATGATTAATAGTATAATTGAGAGTAGAAAGAGGCAGTCTAATTCTTCTAATAAGATAGAAAAATTGTGGATTTCCCACATACTCATTCTTAATGATTTGAATTAACAGTAAAGCATCCACCTCAAACGCAACATTAACAATACCTCTATTCTAGCAAATCTCCAGACCCCGAGATAAACCCATAAGCTCAGCAAAAATAACTTTACAAGGATGTAAGGGGCCAGCATAAGCCACAATAACATCACCATAATTGTTACGAATAATACGATCCATACCCGCAGTAGAAATACCAACAGAACCATCAGTATTAAGTTTAAGAAAAGGAGGCAAAGGTTTTAACCACCTGACAATCTTTTCAGAATTAACCAACGCTTCAAAAGTGAAAGATATGCCAAATTTCAAAGCCAAATTCTTGCAGTTCTTGAAATGCTTACCTGAGATGAGATTAGCCGAAAAAAGCTGTAATATTTTGTTATTCACATTAGTAATAATACTATTGGGATCCATTTTAATCTCATTGTGCTTAGCATCATTACGAGCCTTCCAAATGAAGCACATAATAAGGATGGGAAATAAATTATAAATATGACCTTTAGAATTAGTCATCCAATCACCTAAAATAGACAGAATATTACTAAAATGAGCAATACTAACTTTGTTAACACTAGCAACAAAATACCTCCAAACTTTCTTAGTAATGCTACCATAAACAAACACATGATTAATATTCTCAATATTAAAGTAGCATTGACATTTAGAAGGAAAACTAAAACCTTTATTCCTCAGTAAAGTGTCCACTGGAAGAAAACCTTTAATACATCTCCAAGCAGGAATAGAGTAAGATAAGGGAATATTGTTGTGCCAAATAGCTGCATAAATCAGAGAATTGTCATACTTAACTCTAATCGAATCCCACACATTTTTAAGTTTAAAGAAACCAGTCAAAGAACTATTAAATAAAATGTGATTGTTGTCTTGTAATTGTAAAGGAATGCTCAAGATAAGATTCATAAACTCACAAGGGATAATCTCCTTAAGTTTATTAACATTTCAAATCCCATTATCAATGTAGTAATGAACCTTAGTATTATGCATAGTATGAGTATTGAGCATGCAATCAATAGAGCCATTACCTAACATATTATCTTGCCAGAAAAGATATCGCCTTTGCCCAACCCCAATGGATAAATTGCTCAACTTCCCAACTAATGTTGCAAACATTTTCCACACCAATGAATCAGATCTTTTGTAATTACACAAGATAGGATGCAACTCTTTGCAATACTTAACATTCATAAATTGAGCCCATAAAATGATTTTAGCACTAAAAGAGAGACATAATTTATGAAAAAAGGTCCGAACAATATCCAAAATATTTTTGCAACCTAATCCCTCTTCATTTAAAACCCCACACATTTTATTCCAAGAAGCCCAATATATGCAAGAACTATTATTCTTAGAACCTAAAAAAAAACTTATGAATCAATCTCTCCAATCTAAGATAAATAGAAGAAGTAGGGTGAAGAGTATGAAAAATAAAAATAGGAATCGAGTTTAAAACATTTTTAATAAGCATGAGTCTACCACCAAAAGAGAGGAAATTAGAGGTCCAGTTAGAAATCTTCCTTTGAAAAAATGTGAAAACATCCTAAAAAATTTGAAATCTTTTTCTACCTTTTAAAATAGGGGTAACCAAATACTTAATAGGCAAAGAAGAGCAATTAAAGCCACAAATCCTTTTGATATCATTTATCCTCAAAAATTTGAAACATTCAGAATCAGTCATTTTCAATTACAAAGAGTAGCCATTAAATACAATGCCTATTTACGTAAGGTTGTATATTGTAACCTAGAAATGTTAGTTTTGTGTGGAATCTAATTATATCGATCAATTAAGTTATATTTATGTCTCGAACCTCAATTCCGTTGATCGTGCTCGCTTGGGGTCCTCCTCCTGCTTGTGATTAAGTCATTTGCACCTGAAATTTTCTTTCGTACAACTTTATAACAGAACAACCATCAAACAAATCTAATATAAAGTAAATCAATTTTATCCAACTTAATCAAACCTCTTAAGAGAAGAGGTAAATTAGCGCTCCCAAACTCCATATTAGCTTCAAGTTGACAGCCAAATTTGGCCACCCAGTCTACACAAGCATTACCTTACCGAAAAACATGATTAATAGTATAATTGAGATTAGAAAGAGCAAGTCTAATTCTTCTAATAAGATAGAAAAATTGTGGATTTCCCACATACTCATTCTTAATGATTTGAATTAACAGTAAAGTATCCACCTCAATTGCAACAATAGCAATACCTTTATTCTGGCAAATCTCCAGACCCCGAGATAAACCCATAAGCTCAGCAAAAATAACTTTACAAGGATGTAAGGGGCGCACATAAGTCACAATAACATCACCATAATTGTTATGAATAATACCATCCATACCCGCAGCAGAAATACCCATAGAACCATAAGTATTAAGTTTAAGAAAAGGAGGCAAAGGTTTTAACCACATGACAATCCTTTCAGAATTAACCAATGCTTCAAAAGTGAATGATATGCCAAATTTCGAAGCCAAATTCTCACAGTTCTTGAAATGCTTACCCGAGATGAGATTAGCCGAAAAAAGCTGTAATATTTTGTTATTCACATTAGCAATAATACTATTGGCATCCATTTTAATCTCATTGTGCTTAACATCATTACGAGCCTTCCAAATGAAACACATAATGAGGATGGGCAATAAATTATAAATATGACATTTAGAATTAGTCATCCAATCACCTAAAATAGACATAATATTACTAAAACGAGCAATAATAACTTTGTTAACACTAGCAACAAAATACCTCCAAACTTTCTTAGCAATGCTACCATAAACAAACACATGATTAATATTCTCAATATTAAAGCAGCATTGACATTTAGAAGGAAAACTAAAACCTTTATTCCTCAGTAAAGTGTCCACTGTAAGAAAACCTTTAATACATCTCCAATCAAGAATAGAGTAAGATAAGGGAATATTGTTGTGCCAAATAGATGCATAAATCAGAGAACTGTCATACTTAACTCTAAGCGAATCCCACGCATTTTTAAGTTTAAAAAAACTAGTCAAAGAACTATTAAATAAAATGCGATCATTTCCTTGTAATTGTAAAGCAATGCTCAAGATAAGATTCATAAACTCACAAGGGATAATCTCCCTAAGTTTATTAACATTTCAAATCCCATTATTAATGTAGTAATGAACCTTAGTATTATGCATAGTATGAGTATTGAGCATGCTATCAATAGAGCCATTACCTAACATATTATCTTACCAGAAGAAGATATCGTCTTTGCCTAACCCCAATGGATAAATTGCTTAGCTTCCCAACTAATGCTGCAAACCTTTTCCACACCAATGAATCAGATATTTTGTAATTACACAAGATAGGATGCACCTCTTTGCAATACTTAACATTCATAAATTGAGCCCATAAACTGATTTTAGCTCTAAAAGAGAACCATAATTTATGAAAAAAGGTCCGAACAATATCCAAAATATTTTTGCAACCTAATCTCCCTTCATTTAAAACCCCAAACATTTTATTCCAAGAAGCCCAATATATGCAAGAACTATAATTCTTAGAACCTCAAAAAAACTTATTAATCAATCTCTCCAATCTAAGATAAATAGAAGAATTAGGGTGAAGAGTATGAAAAATAAAAATAGGAATCTGAGTTTAAAACATTTTTAATAAGTACGAGTCTACCACCAAAAGAGAGGAAATTAGAGGTCTAGTTAGAAATCTTCCTTTGAAAAATGTGAAAACATCCTCAAAAATTTGAAATCTTTTTCTACCTTTAAAAATAGGGGTAACTAAATACTTTTTTTTTTTTTGGTTAAAACCCGCTCATGGGGCTTACGTGTTAATTTAAAACAACGGTTACAAAGTCCTTAAAAGGTTCCACCAGCTCTCTATTGCTCAAAAGAGCTACAATCCAAAAAGAAAATAAAAGTCCTACGAGCCGGCGGATCCTTACACTACGATTACAAAAAGAAATTAATAAAGTCGGGCTATTCAGCAATAGCACCCAAAAAAGGAGAATCCAAATAATCTTGAATGCTTTCAGCTCCGTTCTCCTGCCAAAAAATCTACTATAAAGAAAAATGACCAAACAAAGAGAAAAATAACGTACCTTTCTCCAAATTTTGCTCCACTTGTAATTAAGAGTACCTGCCAATAAACTTGAAGAACAAAATTAGATCAAGAATACCATATAACACCCAAAAAATCCACCGCCAAAAAAGAGAATACCCAAACCACACCACATCAACCATATAATGCCAACAGCTATGGCACAAGGATCTGAAAACAGCTTCGCGATGGGGTAACTAAATACTTAATAGGCAAAGAAGAGCAATTAAAGCCACAAATCCTTTTGATATCATTTATCCTAAAAAATTTGAAACATTCAAATAAAGCGTGACTGTGATCTTTACTACTCATCAGTCATTTTCAATTACAAAGAGTAGCCATTAAATACAATACCTATTTACGTAAGGTAGTATATTGTAAAATAGAAATGTTAGTTTTGTGTGGAATCTGATTATGTCGATCAATTAAGTTATATTTATGTCTCGAACCTCAATTCCGTTGGTCGAGCTCGCTTGGGGTCCTCCTCCTTCTTGGGATTAAGTCATTTGCACCTGAAATTTTTTTTTCGTACAACTTTATATTGTTGCGATGCTAAGACTCATGCAAGCGGCAGAGAGCAAAACACTGAGGTGCTATGACTTATGCAAGTGACAGAGAGAAAAACATTGTGGTGCTCCAGATGTCGATTTTGAGGCCTGGCCAAGTAGATTTGGAAACAGAGAGTGGAGTGTCGTGCACTTGAAACCTAACGTTGTGGTGTTGTGAGGTTGGTTGGGCAGTTTTCTTTTTCATTTTTCATGAAAGGTTGCGTCCCTTGGTAGTTTTAATGTTTTTCTCTTTGTTATTATAGTATGAGAATGATGAAAGAGTTAAGAGTGACAAGGTGAGAGTGAGAGAGAAGAGATATTTGTATTATTTCTCCCAAACTTTCATGGTAAATTTCTTAGAGTGGTGTGGCTCCATAGTTTTTTTTACCGATTTCGGGTTTTTCCACATTAATAAATCCAACTGTTCTTTCATTCGATTACAATTTTCTATTTCTTGTTTGTTTCACTGCATGGTTTACTTCCCCATGTGGACAAGTTCATTGCAACTATTTTATAAATTACGTTCATAACAACTAGATTCCCCAAGGAGTACAGCCCTACAACAAAACAAGTACATCCCCGAAACAAGTAAAGGCATTTCATTATTTGTTTTATCTTTTGAGCTAATTAAAGACAAACTCACACACACATCACATATGGAAGCGTTGAATCCAAGACTTTTGGGTTGGTAGCTAAAGCTTCCAACCAACAGATCAAGATATGAGCTGTATACTTAGCACTAGTCAGTGTGTGAAATGGGAGATTGTGATGAGAAATTATTGCGTGACCTCACCTAAAGCAATTGAGCTGTGTCAATAGGTTTTCAATCATTTTTATAAAAAAGAGTTGGAACAGTTACTTTTGAGGAATTAAAGTGCGGGAACAATTATAACTTAGGCATATATGATTTTTTTGTTAGGATAAATAATTATGGATTTTGAAATATTTTGATGAAAAATATGTATATATATATATATATACATGAACTATGAACGACCAAGCTAGCTTTATGTTAAATTTAATTTTTTCAAAGCCTTTAAACTAATTATCGTGCAAATAAGCAAAGTCGGCTAAAATTTGATTGAATAAGAAAACCTCATTCAAATTGAGTATGCAATTAAGCTCGTGGTTAAAAGAAAATTTATAATTCATGATAAGACACATGAGCAGCGATCGTGATCATGAATGTACTTCTTTTTGGGAATGTACTTGTTTTGCAGAGGGAATGTACATGGTCATAACAAGTAGAATCCATAGTAAGTACAAGCATTTTTTGGGACATTTAGGCCAATTAAGGCAGATTCACACACACATTGCATATACAAGACTCGAACCCAATACCTATTAGTTGGTAGCTTAAGCTCCCAACCAACATATCAAAATAAGTTGTGTAAGTACATGCATTTCTTTATTTATTTTCTCAATAGCATTTGCTAACTTCAAGAACATTCCATGTGGACAAGTTCATTACAACATCATTTAAGTAAGTTTGTCTATTTATGAAACTCATTGCTCACAAGAAATTCTTTCTTCATTTTTTTTTTTTTTTGGAAAATGACAGACATATTGCTATGGGGATGTGGCTACTCAGTATCCAATATATGAAGGCACTGATATTACTAATGGAATGGTAAATGGAACAAATAATTCTTTCTATCCATATCTCCAGTTCGTGAATGGGGAGACAAGCCATGGCGTACAATACCCACAGCTAATCCGCCACTCAGTCATTAGCTCGACAGCAGGAGTTACAGAATTTGCACTTGAGCAATATGGAATATCTACCCCATTGTCTTTCGCACCAAGCTTTACTCCACAAATTTCAGGCCAGTTTGTTCTCTTAAAATCGATTTGTTTCTCCTGCCTTCATTAATCAAGTAAATTAATAGTTCATTTTCATGTGGTTCACTACACATATCCTTCAACCCAAACTTAATGTATATAACAGTGTGTTTATCTTTTTACACAGGCATGGCATTTGCTCTCCCTCTGCCATCTCTACCAACTCCAACAGCGAAACACTACAAGCTAGTTGTCCCTACTCCATTCTCCACTGCAACGGTAGCAGCCAACAACCCTTGGCCTAACCATGGTTAAATCTTCATCTATTTTCTCTCCTTTCCCATCTCTTTCAGTATTTTCTTCTCTTTGTCCATCCTTCAGATGAAACCAATCATTTAAATTGGGAAGGACTTGAGGTTTTAGAGATTTTGATAGCTTAATGCTTCTCAACCCAACTTAATTGGGGTGCTAAATGTTCATCATGAACCAAGAGAAAGGGATTCTCTTGTAACAATCTTTAAGCTTTCTTTATGTAGCAAATGTACGACATTTATACATAGTGTGCACGTCTTTTGCATGCATGCTTGCAAGGACACTAAGGTTCTTCTATAGGGCAAGGGTTAGCCCTACCATTTGACCTAACTAACTTTAGCTTAGCTAGCTAGTGGAAGTGCTTGGTTGACCCCACATGACTTTATCAATTGTGGTAAGTCATTACCAATCCTTACATGACATTTTGGTCATCCTAACCTTACCTAGGGAAAGGTAAGAATGTTACTGTACAATCATTTTATTCATTTTAATTTTTTTGTTTTTGTCTTCCCCTTTGTTGTTTTGTATACATGCACCATGCATATGGCAGTTTTAGCTGCGTATGAGGATAGGTTTTCATAAGATCTTCCTTGCATGAGAGGACTCCTGGAATGGTAATCCAGGCGTTCTCCTATATATCATTTGGGAGAATTGGTTTTTCCCCATCATTAATGTAACCAGTGGGTTCCCTAGGGATATATTTTTGGTCCTTTTGGTCCAACGTTTACCATGGTTAGGCTCTCTCTCTCTCTCTCTCTCTCTCTCTCTCTCTCTCTCTCTCTCTCAATGTATTGGGTTATTTTGCAATAAAATGACCGTTGATGCTATTATGTGGACTTCTTAAGATATGGATTGTAATAACGTTACTATGGAAGCTATCTCATTAGACCAGTTAATGCTACTTTGTTTAGACGAGTTGATGATATTATTTCGACTTCTTAAGATATGGATTGTAATAACTATGCATACTATCTCATTAGACGAGTGCTTAATGCTACTTAGTTGAAATTTCATGCGAGAAGTTGCTTTTATTATATAATTAGTGCCACTCATGTTTCGTTTGGGACGGCTTTCTTATTACTTCTAAAAACAATTTTTTAGTATCAATATTTTTCTTTTTTACTAGAAAGTTGCTTTAAGAAGCAACAAAAAAAGATGTCCCAAATGAGACCTCGATTTCCAAAATTTTATGTTAAGCATTTTTTCTCTGAGTTCAGCTCATTATTGGCCATAGATATATGTACAAGAAAAATAATAATAATAAATAAATATACATAGATATATGTATGTATGCATGCATGCCAAAGTTAGTCCCTCCTAGAAGTCGCTCTTGCCCTAAAGCGCCGCCTCGTGCGATTTAGGGTTTCCTCGTTTCCTCTTCTCTCGGTGCTTGATCGGGCTTGGTCTAGTGCTTTTTCTGCTTGGATCTCAAAGTTTTTTCAGTTTTGTGGCTTCGTGGTCCTTCTTTGCCTTGTTGGGGCTTCTTGATGGCTGGGGTTCCGACTTCCAACCCTTGGGGGAAGGTGTCGGGCCCGATTCAGGGTCTTAGCAGAGGCTTTTTTTTCTTGGATGGTGATGGTGCTGCTGCATCACCTACTAGATCTTTCAAAGATGTGCTATCCGCAAACCCAATGGCAGGTGATAAGATTTATAACTTAACTCAATCGGTCTTTAATGGTGTTCCGGCTATTATTCTTTCTGATGAGAATGTGCTTAAACTGGCTTCTCCTTTTCAATTCAGGCTTGTTGGTAAGTTCGGTTTGCGCAAACCTAATCTAGACTCGATACAAAATTTTTTCGATAACCTAAAATTACCTGGGTTTTTTTTGGTTGGTTTAATGGATGCTTGACATGTTGCAATTCAAATATCTAACGATTTGGATTATAGTAGAGTTTTTTTGCGAGAAGAGCTTATTTTATCAATAATTGCCAAATGCGTGTTATGAAATGGACTCCGTTTTTTATGTTAAAGAGGAATCTCCGATAGTTCCGATTTGGATTTCATTTCCGAATTTATGTTTACATTTTTTTAACCCTAAAGTTCTGCATGCACTTGGATCTATATTTGGTGGTCCCTTGTAAGCTGACTAGGCAACGGCTTCGAGAACTCCTTCTGTGGCGAGGATTCTTGTTGAAGTTGATATTTCTAAAAAGCATGCTAATGAAATTTAGGTAGGTTCCAAAGCTTTTGGCTATTTTCAAAAAGTTGAATTCCAAAAGGTCTCGAATTTTTGTTCACATTGTAAGATTCATGGTCATTCTGTGTTTCTGATTGCTTTAAGTTACATCCTAATTTAAAAAAAAATTCCTGTGGAAAATACAGATTTGCATGCAACTAACCCAATAAATTTAGATGTGATCTCTCCTGCTGTCGCAAATGAATTGATTGAAACGGAGGTTACTAAGGTTCATGATGGTTCCTCTGGAAATCTGGCTTGTCCCTGTTGAATCTGTTTTGCTGGTTAAAAATAATTTAGTTTTAGAAAATCTTAGTAAGGAAAATAATGTGGTTTTTTATGAATGTGTTAAGGAATCGAATATCTATGTTTCTATAGATGCTATGCTTAATAATTCTAAAGATATGCTTGATCATGTTCCTAATCAGGCTGATGGCTCTGTGCCTAAGATTGATAGTTCTGAAAAAG
Source organism: Dendrobium catenatum (assembly GCF_001605985.2). Lineage (NCBI taxonomy): Eukaryota > Viridiplantae > Streptophyta > Magnoliopsida > Asparagales > Orchidaceae > Dendrobium > Dendrobium catenatum. The sequence continues at coordinate 844,254 of NW_021319551.1, read as the reverse complement.
ATGGTTGCGAAGAAGGGTAGTTTATCCCTAACCTGGGTAAGGATGCTTTAAAAATTGGTTTTTCACAAGATGATAAAGAGGATTCTTTGTCCTCTAATGGTGTTGGTACTTCCTCTAATTATGAAGAGGAGGTTGATTTTATTAAGGTTAGTAAGAAAAAGGGTAATAATACCAAGCCTTCGATGCCCCGATCTACTAGAGCTAAAACTTCTTCAAAATTCTGTAATGGTTAATGCTCTTATTTGGAACATTAGAGGTATTGGGGGGAAGGACTCGGTTAACAGAGTCAAATTAAAATCTTTGTAGGATTCACAATATTCAGATTCTGGTTTTGCTTGAGCCGCTTATTTCTAGGGATAAACTTTCTATTACTGCTAGTCGTTTGGGTTTTCCTTCTAATTTTGCAAACTGTTCTAATAAAATTTAGATATTATGGAAAAATGATTCAATTTAACTATTATTGATGACTTTCATCAAGTTGTTAATGTTCACATTGCCTTTTATAATTTTATTTGCAATGCTTCTTTTGTCTATGCTTCTTGTACTAGAGATGGTCGCATGGTTTTATGGGATCAGTTAAAGTCTCTCTCTGACACCTCTAATTTACCGTGGTTTGTTGGTGGTGATTTCAACACTATTTGCAATACTAATGAGAGAAGAGGGGGTCGATCTCCTAACATCAATTACATGGAAGATTTTAATTCCATGATTACTGATTGCAATTTACATGATATTAGTTTTTTTGGTAGTGCTTTTACTTGGAGTAGAGCTAATTTATGGCAAAGACTTGATAAGATTTTATTTAATAATGAGTGGCTGGTGAATTTTCCTTTGACTAATGTTGAATATTTTAAGTAGAATTGTTTCTGATCACGCTCCTTTACTTTTAAGTATTAATGCTAATAGGCCTACTGTGCCCTATGCTTTTTTATTTCAGAATATGTGGCTGTCTCATAAGGATTTCAGTAATGTTATCAGTCATAATTGGTCGGCGCTTATTGCTCCAAACAATGATATTTATGGTATGCATAGGCTTTGGACTAAATTGAGCAGATTAAAACAAGTGTTGAGGTGGTGGAATAAAAATGTTTTTAAAAACATTTTTTCTAACATTAAAGATGTTGAAAAGGAGGTGATTGAATTAGAGAAGGTTTATATGGAGAATCCGGATGTTGAGAACAATTCTTCCCTGAATGAAGCTAAAACTAAGCTGGGTGCTTTGCATGACAAGAGGAAACCTATTGGAAATAAAAAGCTGCTTCTAAGTTGATTGTTGAGGGGGATAGAAATACGAAATTTTTTCATGCATTGGCTAATAAGAAAAAAGTGAAGAGTCATATTTTTAAAATGATAGGTGAGGGAGGGGATACTATTGAGAATGAGGAGGACATTTTTAGGTCCAGGGTTGACCATTTTAGAAATATTTTTAATAAGTCTTTTATTACTACTCCTATATCTATTCCTTTCACCGTTCCCCATTGTATCAATGAGAGTGATAATTAAATGTTGGTTAATATTCCTTCTGAGGAGGAAATTTGGAATACTATTAAGGATATGCATAGTGATTCCACTGCGGGTCCTGATGGCTTTACAACTAAATTTTTTGTTATGTCTTGGAATATTATCAAGCATGATGTTTTAGATGTTGTTAAAGATTTTTTTACTAGTAACCCTTACCCGAAATTCTTCTATGCTGCTAATATTGTTTTAATTCACAAAAAGGAGGTTGCTAACATGTGGAACGATTTTTGTCCTATTAGCCTTTGTTCTTTTTTTAATAAACTTATATCCAAAATTATAGCCTCTAGGCTTGTTAACATTTTGCCTAGAATTGTTTCTGTCAATAAAACTGGTTTCGTGAAAGGTAGGAGTATATTTGATAATGTTCTTCTAGCTCAAGAGATGACTCATGATATCAATTGCAAGGTGAAGCTAGGTTGGTAATATCATTTTTAAACTTGATATTACTAAAGCTTATGATAATTTGATTTGGAATTTTCTTTATAATATTTTATCTTTGTTTGGTTTCAGTCAAGATTTTCTTCATTTGGTTAAAAATAGTATTGAGAATTTTTTTTTCTGTTATTATTAATGGTAGAAAGCAAGGTTTTGTTAAGCCTTCGCAAGGTTTGAGGCAAGGTGACCCTTTTTCTCCTGCATTGTTCCTTATAGCTATGGATTATCTCTCTAGGGGTTTGGAGGAGTTATACAAAGGACATGAATCTCTCTACTATCGTACTATGGGAGGTATGCAGACTACCCATCTTAGTTTTGCTGACGATTTTATCATTTTCTCTAATGGTTCGATTAACAACATTAAAGTTTTAGTTCAGTTTTTAATTAATTTTGAGAAGATGAGTGGTTTGGAGATTAATAAAGATAAGAGTAATTTTTTGGTTTCGAAAGGTGTGAGTCAAGTTAAGATTAATACTGTTAAACGCATTTGTGTTTTTAATTGCATTCCATTACCTATCAAATATTTGGGTACTCCGATTTTCAAAGGGAGAAAAAAAAATCATATTTTTGAAGATATTATTATTGTTCTTCAAAAGAAAATTACTAATTGGAATTCTAACTTCCTATCTTTCGGTGGTAGGCCGGTATTGATTAAAAGCGTGTTAAACTCGATTCCTATTTACATTTTTCATACCCTTAACCCTATGGGTTCTATTTGTTTAAGAATGGAAAGGATGATTGACAAGTTCTTTTGGGGTGCCAAAAATAATTGTAGTTGCATCTATTGGACCTCTTAGAATAAAATTTGTGGGGCTTTTAATGAAGGTGGTTTAGGTTGCAAAAGTTTTATGGACACTGTTAGAGCTTTTTCTTACAAATTATGGTTTTCTTTTAGAGATAATATTAGTCTGTGGGCTGAATTCATGAATGCTAAATACTGTAAAGATAAGCATGCGACTGCTAGCTCTTATAAAAAATCCAATTCTCTGGTTTGGAAAAGGTTTTGTAGCATTAAATTGGAAGCTGAAAATTTTATTCAATGGGATTTGGGGAAGGGGGACATTTCTTTCTGACAAGATAATTGGTTAGGGTGTTGTTCTATTGATAACCTTCTGAATACTTTTACGATGCTTAATACTAAGGTGTATGAATTCTTTGATAATGGAACGTGCAATGTTAATAAACTTAGAGATTGCATTCCGTTGAACTTAATTAGCATTATAGTTGAGTTGCCTTTACAATTACAATGCAATGATAGTATTTTATTTAAATCCTCTCCTTCTGGAAGCTTTAGTCTTAAAAATGCTTGGGAGAACTTTCGTATCAAGTATAATAAATCAGTGATTTACTCTGCTATTTGGGACAATAACATTCCCATATCTTATTCCATTCTTGCTTGGAGATGCATGAAAGGTTTTATTCCTGTGGACACTTTACTTATGAAAAAAGGGTTTGTCATTACTTCTAAATGTCAGTGTTGCTTTAATATTGAAACTTTGGACCACGTTTTTGCTAATGGCAAGATTGTAAGGAGGTTTGGCATTTTTTCATGAACATTGATCAAAAAGATAACTTGAGTCACCATGACAATATTGTTTCTATTTTGGAGTCTTGGGTTATCAATTCCAAAGGTCATATTTATAACTTATTACCAGTTCTTATATTATGGTACCTTTGGAGAGCTAGAAATGAGGCCGAACATGAAGAGGTTCAAATGGATGCTATGCAAATTATTGCTAATGTTAATTACAAAGTTTCTCAACTTTAAGCTTCTAACATGATTTATGGAAAAAATTTCAAACATTGTGCTGCATTAGCTTTACATTTTGGGATCTCTATGGCTTTTGATACTTTCATTTATGGGTTTAGAATTGTGAGGTGGTTAAAACCCAACCCCACCTTTTTTAAAGTTGAATTCTGATGGCTCGGTTGGTACCATTAATGCATGTATGGGAGGTATTATTCGTAATATTAATGGTGATGTTATTATTGTTTATGCTGCTCCTTTAAACCACTGTAAAGTTATTGTTGCTGAGATTATGGGGTTGGTTTTTGGTCTGGAGTTATGCCACAAGTTTGGTTTTGCTAATGTGGCTATTGAGGTTGATACTTTATGTTTAATTCAGTTGATTCAAAAGGATAATATGGGGAATCCTGGTCTTTTTAATAATATTAGAAAACTTAAACAGATACTTGCTGGTCTGAATTATACTATGACCCATATTTTTCGTGAGGGGAATGCTTGTGCTGATTGGTTGGCCAAGAAGGGTTGCCAGATTAGTGTTGTGGAGGAATTTGGGGAGCCTGAGCTGCCTTTGGTTCTTCACGGTTTAGTAAGGCTTGATAAACTGGGTTTACCTTATATTCGTTCGGCTTAATCTTTTGATCTTGTTGTTGTTTCACTGTTGTTTCTTTCGGGAGAGTTGTTTGGTGGTTTCTTGGCCTTCGTTTCTCTGTTTTTTCTTTTTTGTGCATTTGTTGTAGATGTTGGTTTGGGGATTTCTCTTTCTGTGAGGTGTATGTGCTTTTTATTCTATTTTGATACTAATATTTGCTTTTATGTTTCTTGGTGTTGTTGGATGGAAGACATTCACAAGTTTTTCGTGCTTCTGGGCCTGGAGCAGACTGGATTAATTTAGAGGATCTCTGGTACTTTTGGTCTTTGAATATTTTTTTTAGTGTTGTTTTTGGTTGTGAATTTTTTGCAGGTTTTCTATGACCTGGAGTGGTTTTTCAGCTAGAAAGTTTGCGTTGATAGTTTATTTTCGGAGCTTTCTGATTTTTGGGCCCTTTCTTTGTGCCGCCTTAGTATGTATCTAGGCAAATTTTGTATGCCAATTAGATGGGGAGTTTCGGCCCTTTGAGTTTTTTTCCTTCTAATGATTGTAGCTCTTCGAGCATTAGTGGGCTGATTTTCCCCTTAAGGACTTGTAATTTTGGCTTATATTAATGCGTAGGCCCCTTTGTGGGTTTCAAAAAAAAAAAATGCATGCATGCTAAAGATTGTTAGTTTTTGTCCAACATAAAAGGTGAAAAAATAAATGTACATCGTTCATTAATGGCTGTAACTATTAATCCAACTTTAATTTTCCTTCATTCCCACTCTATACAACATATGCACACTTTTTATAACTTGTAGATATGGGCAACATATTTATTGGAGTAATCATTCATCTTTGAAAGAATAACAAAGAGTATTTACTTATATATACAATGATACAACATAGCAGCAGCACAATATTACCCTAAATCAAGTCTCAGTAATGTCAATTCCTTTATTAAACTCTTGCTCTAGTAATCCAAAGAATAAAAATCAAATAAACCTGAAACTCAACAAGCTTTTTCCTCATGTCTATGATTCGATACTAAGAAATTTAGTGAAAGGAAGTTAGGCTTTGTTTGGGACGGCTTTCTTACTATTTCTTAAAGCAGTTTTTTAATTAAAAATAATAATTTTTGTAGTAGAAAGCTGCTTTAAAAAGCAGTGAAAAAGTAGTTTCAAATGTAGCCTTAATAAAATAAAAAAACAAAAGCATAAACCAATAATTGTAAATTTCTAATCAACTCATAAATAGTTATTGTTAGCACACCACCGTATTCAGACAACAGTAGGACCACACGCTTATGCTAAACCTTTCTCTCCATCACGTTTGCCTGCTACATCCTCTGCCACCTGACACTTAGCACACATATTCTAACTATATGTCTTTTACTTCTCCATAAATTCAAACCTTATGTACTAAGAACACCAGTGAAATCAAATGCTACAGTAGAAGGTTTGTATGCTAATGTTCTTCTTCTTTCCTACTCTATTCTAGTTTTCTCTGTTATTCTCTCAACGTGTAGGCTATTTCATGGTATTAGAGCTTTCAGCTTAACAACATTCTCTTCTCCTACTATGGTAGATCAAGAGTCAGCATCTTCACTTCCAACAAACTCAGATCTCTCCACCTCTATGGCAGAGTTTATTGTTCCTACTCATCTCAAATTCCTTATATCAAACCTTAAGCACATTGTCCCAACTCAGCTTACAAATGAGAATTATGCCATTTGGAGATTGCATATTTATCAACATTTTTCAGCAAATGGATTTGAGAACTATCTCACTGGTGCTCAAACTTGTCCTCCAAATCCATCTCCCTCCTCTCGCAACCCTGATTACCATCTTTGGCGATTAGTTGATCGCAATTTCATCTCCACTCTCTTCACTACCATATCTCCATCAGTCTTATCCTATGTCCTAAACTTAGGTACTTTTCATGAGATCTGGAGCACCTTGGAAAAACACCTCCAACCTACAAACCGTCCGTGCATTATCCAGCTCAAGAACAAGCTTCACAATATCCAAATGCGAGACTCTTCCATGACACATCTCACTCAAATAAAAAACCTAGTTGATAATAGAACAACTACTGGATCGCACATCGACACAGACGATATCATCCTCTAAATATTTAATGGACTTCTCTCTAACTATAATCCATTCAAAACTACTATCTGAACTTCTCTTAATCCCATCAACCTTGATGTTCTCTACTCGTTGTTATGCAGCGAGGAGATAAATTTAACTAATGAACTTTCGAAGGATAGCCACCTCCTTCCATCAGACTCTACAACACTTCTTTCTACTCGCACGAGCCCAGTGCACGGACGTTTCACTAAAAACAATCAAAGCCGTCCTCCTCGTGGTTATGACTCTACTTCTAGTTTGCCACCTTACCATAATCATCTATCAGCTATCACATCGGCATCCCCTATCTGCCTTACCTGTCATATTTAAAAAAATAGTGTCACTTTGCGCTTAATTATTGACATCACTACAACCTACAATTTGAGCCTCCCTCTTCATGGACTCCTTGAGCTCTTCTCACTGAACAACATTCAACTCCAACCACAGATTGGGTGCTCGACTTCGGTGCTTCCATCCATTAGACTTCCAATGTTTCCAACTTGCAGTAGCCTGTGCCATATCACAGTCTCGATTCAATATCCATTGCTAATGGAAACACTCTACCAATTCAGCATGGTGGACAAGGACTTCTCCCTCTCCTATATTCCACTCGTAAGCTTTATTTACATAATCTTCATCATGTCCCTTCCCTTTCACATAATCTACTCTCTATTTTTAAACTCACAGCTAACAATAATGTCTCTATGTCCTTTGATGCACATGGTTTTCTTATTAAGGATCTTGAGGACAATCAAACTCTTCTCCGTCCTCATTATTATAATGGGTTGTACTCCATCCGCACTCATCCAACTCTACTCTCTACTCCACTCCCAAGTCTTATGTCCCTTCCATGCTTTAGCACTCAAGACTTGGACATCCTCACCATCGCCTTTTACCTACTTTAGTTTCGTATATACCATATCTATGTAACTTTTCTAATTTTATTTGCATCTCATGTAACATGGATAAAGCCACAAACTACTCTTTAATATAAGTATTACATCTTCTGCTTCTCCCTTCCAATTGATTCATTCAAATGCTTAGGGTCTCACCCCATTGCCTTCTCTAAATGGAAACAAGTAATATGTCATTTTTATTGATGATTGTACATGTTATACCTGGGTTTACTTAATATATTCTAAACAAGAAATGTTTCAAAAAGTTCAACATCTCTCTTCCTTAATTCAAACTCGATTCAATTCTATAATTAAAACACTTAGTACAAATGGAGGTGGTGAATTCACAAGCTTTGTGTTTCATGATCATCTTCTCCAACATAGTATTGCTCATCAAATTAGTTACACCAATACAACATAACAAAATGGGAAGGCGGAACACAAGCATCTTCATCTCCAATATCTTATCTGAACACTACTTCATGCTTCAAGTTTTCCCCAACATTTCTGGGCTGAAGCCATCTCCACTACAAAATATCTTATTAATAGTCTCCCCACTAAGCAACCAATCTCCAAATTCCCTACCACTAGTTAAATGTTCGTCCACCCTCTTATACTCATCTTTGAACCATTGGATGTCTTTGTTTTTCATGGCTGCATTGTCAAGCTCCACACAAATTATCTCATCATTCTCAAGAATGTATATTTTTTGGTTATACTACTTCCAACAAAGGTTACATGTGTTTCAATATTCATATCAATAAAATACATGTTTCGCGACATGTTATATTTTATGAGACTTCTTTTCCCTTTCAATCCTCTTCACAACATACAATATGCCCATCCCATTCCGACACTTACTATTTTCTATTGGTTATTCCTACCTCTATCATCTCGTCCTCACATCCCTCTCCACTTCTTCTGGTACTGTTCACTCCCCATGCAGCCTAAACGACTCATCAGCCCCACCAAATCTTCCCACAGTTACCTCTCAACCATAACCATCACTAATTCCATCTTATAAAGTTTCTTCTCAACCAGCCACCTCCTCTATCATTTCATCCCATGCAAACAAGATAAAAAATTGGTCATCCTCACCCTAAACAAACTTTTGATCTCCTTTCCACATCTTCCTCTACATCCACCCCCACTTGTTATACTTAAGCAATTTGTCATCGACCATGGAGGGTTGTTATGCCGGATGAGTTTATTGCTCTACAAAAACAATGCACTTAGTCATTTACTCCTCCTTCTAATAAACCAGTCTTTAACTACCCCTGGATATTCAAGACCAAACTCACTCCCAAAGGCAAGGTTAACTGTTACATGGCGCGATTAGTAGCTCAAGAATTTAACCAGGAATATAGCATTAATTACACTGAAACATTTATCCCTGTGGCTAAAATGTTGATGATTCACATACTTTTTACTCTAGCTCTTCACCACAAGTGGAATGTTCTTCAAATGGACATTGTTAATGCCTTTCTTCACGGTGACCTTTTGGAAGAAGATTATATGCAACAACCTCCTAGCTTGGTAGAATCCCAATTTCCTAATTATGTTTGTAAGCCTTATATGTCCATAAATGGGCGTAAGCAATTCCCTCACCAGTGGTATAATAATCTGACCTCCTATCTACTAAGCATTGCCTTCATTTTCACTAAACTTGATTCATCTTTACTTATCTATTGCAAAGCTGCTACACAATTGTATTTACTAATTTATGTTTATGATCTAATACTTATGGAGACTAACTCTTCATCGAATTGGAATTTAATTTCTCACCTATAACTTCAATTCTCACTGAAAAAGCTCAGATTGATCTCCTTGTTATTAGGCATTCAAGTGACTAAAACAGCTAAAGATTACTTTCTAAAAAAAAAAGCTAAAGATTACTTTCTACATCAAGATCAATATGCTAAAGAACTTCTTCAAACTATTGGCTTTGAAAATTATAAATGAGCTCTTACCCCTATAGCTTCAAAAACTTCCCAAGGTTTTGTCAATGATCTGAAAGTTCAAATAGTTTATTAGATCTTATTGAACTCTCCCAAGGCTAACTAAGAGGGGGGCTGAATTAGTAATTTAAAAAAATTATTTTAAAAAATTATTTTTTAGAAAGTTTAAAGAATGATTCAAAAATATACAGTTCTGTAGTAAATTGATTATAACAATAAATATTTCAACCACATATTTTGAAGTGCAAAAAAAAAAACTAAAAATTAAAGTAAACACAAGAACATCAAATTTTATAGTGGTTCAGTCCAAACTAGACCTATGTCCACTCGCTGGAGACTCCTTCAGCTATTGCACTAATTTAAATTGACTCTTCTTTTCCCCCAACAGCAAGTCGGAGAAGCCTTTACAAATTCTCTTCCACCAACCCAGGTACGACAGAGTACTGACATCCTTTCTCAATACCCTCCTAGTGACGACGGAGTACCAATGTTCTTTATCACGCTCCTGGTGATGGTAGAGGAACAACGTCCTTTCTCACCTTCCTGGTGATGGTAGAGTATAAATATTTTTTCTCACCCTCTTAGTGACAGTAGAGTACCATGACAAAATGTTGAAGATCTTCTCTCAAAAGCCTCCATATGAGATTGGCAAAAATTTAGAAGAAGAAAAGAGATTCTCACTTTGGGAAACCTTGTGAATCCCTCACAACTCCCTCACACTTCATCTCTCACATATCACTCTCACAATCTTCCCAAACACACACACTCAATGGCCACTCTTAAGAGAAAATCATAGCAAAGGTTAAGAGTGTCAGTTTTTAAGACTCTTATATATGAAACACAAGGAAAACTATTCATAAAACTAAAAATTATAAGTCAATCGACCTAGGATTGTACATTACGATTAAGTATCATCTATACGAACAGTTCAAAAATCCATGTATGACCTTGAACGAACCTTATTTTGTACTCTGTTAGTCATCTATACGAACTGACATCATATTGTACGAATAGTTCAAAATTGAATATATTCGTCTGGTATGATTATGTATAAACCTAATTTTGTATCTATAGATCGTCTATACGAACTGATATTGTACAATATGAATAGTTAACACAAATCATGTTTCGTTTGGTATGAATGTGGATGACCCCATTTCATACTTTGTTAGTTGTTTGTAAGAACTAACATCATATAGTATGAATAGTAAAAAAATAAATCAATTCATTTAGGATGAACTGGCATGCACCTGATTTTGTCCTATGTCAGTCGTTTATACGAACTTAAATTGTATTCTTCAAATAATACAAAAAAAAATGAATTCATTTGGGATGAACTGCTACACACCCATTTTATACTCTATGAGTGGTCTGTACGAGTTAACATCGTATATTATGAATAGTGTAAAAATATAATATATGATTTGATTAACTTCTTTTTGGAGAAAAAATATATAAAAAAATCATTTAGTATAATTATAAATTGTACAGTACTATTAGTTTTAAAATTTTAAGTTTTGACTCTCTCCCCTTATGTGTGTGTGCATGATTACCCAATTACAATTACACTCTCTTATACTCAAGAAAAATAAAAAATTTATAGACATCATTATATGAAATCCTAATCTATTCTGTCTTTAAGTCTTTAATAGTTTAGAATATGATTTCTCTAAAATGTTAGTACATACATATAAAAAATAAATAGAAAATGTCTAGTACATGCTCAGGAGAAATGATAAAATTAATTAGAATAATAATATTTTTATATCATTAAAAATATATTTTCAAGATGGATTCCTCAGTTGCAATAATCTCCCCCAGTTTTTATGATGACAAAAATAATTATTATTTGAATTAAAAAATAAAATTATTTTCTCTTAAACTCCTCATCAATGAAGTTAAAAATAAACAATATGAGGATCATAAAAATTTCATCCCAATTTTTTAAATTTTGGTTTTATAAACAAATAGAAAAAAAAATAAAGAACATAAACAAACAGAAAAAATAAAGTACACGAAATAGAAGAAAACTAAAATTCATAAACCATAAACAACCTCCCCCTATGAACATCAATTCTAAACAAACCAAAATACAAAACCAAAAACTTTAAGCAGAACAGAATATAAACAATAACTCAAAACAAAAAATAAAAAATAACTTCCCCCTATTTTGTCATCAGAAAAAAATAATCCCCTGAGAAATATTAAGTTGCTATAAACAAATCTAATGAATAATAATTAAAAAAATTAAATTATTTACACAAACAACATTAAAATCCATATTAGAAAAAGAAAGACTCAAATTTTAAATCAAAGAACAATTTATATAAGAAAAGTTGAATAGGTTCAATGTTCGCTTTAGAAACTTTGAGATGATAGTACTATACGAACTGAATCCTGCAATAGATGATAATTAAACTTCGCTCATCTTCCAAGAAAAAAAACCATAATTTTTCACTAATCTTTCAGTGCTATAGTTGGCAATTAAATATTGTCCCCTGCATTGATTGGTTCGTATTGTACAAAGTTTGAGGATCGTCCTGTACAATCAGTGAAAAATTATGATTTTTCAGCTTGAATAATGGGCAACATTTAATTATAGTCATATGCAGGAATCAATTCATACAATATGATCATCTTGTAAGATCTAATCGAATAATTTAACCATAATTAAACACTCAATCACATGATCAATTTAGAAATGATTGTCGTCAATCATGCAGTGCGACGAAGATCATATGATATGATTAGACATAAATTTTAAATATTAAAATATTATCTAAATTATGATTGATGAATTTTTTGCTGATCTAGATCATATAGTATGATGAGTTTAATAACTCTTAATTAACTGAGGTGCCCTAATTTAGTTTTTTTTTAAAAAAAATGGATCGTCAAGTACGATATAATCATACCATATGATTAGTTCAAAAAATAGAATTTTTTTTTTTAACTCACCAACTTACTTCTTTGAGTTTGTGTGTAGGATTACTTAGCTTAGTATCCACTATATATATGGCTTGACTCAAGAAAGATAAAAGTATATTAAAGTTAAAATTATAAATAGACTCAATACTAGTCTGCTCAATCTTGAGCTGATTAAATTGCAAGTGAATGGTGGACCTAAAATGTTAGTGAGTATGGAAAAACAAATATGCAATAAATTAAAATATCATAGTAAAAAGATGCCAGATGAGTGGAGAATGAGTGTGTTAATTCCTATTTTTAAGAATAAAGGTGATGTACAAGATTGTGCGAATTATAGAGGTATTAAGTTAATGTGTCATACTTTAAAACTATGGGAGCGAGTTTTGGAGCATAGGTTGCGGCGTGATACTAATGTTTCTCAAAATCAATTTGGATTCATGCCGGGTAGGTCGACTATGGAAGCCATACATTTATTAAGAGGTTTGATGGAGAAATATAGAGAAAAAAAGGATGATCTACATATGATATTTATTGATTTAGAAAAAGCATATGATAAAGTTCCAAGAGAAGTGCTATGGAGAGTTCTTGAAAAGAAAGGAGTCAATAATGCTTATATTCAAATCATTAAAGATATGTATGCAGGAGCTATTACTTGTGTTCAAACACAAGGTGGATTGACCAAGTATTTCCCTATTTCGGTTGGGTTACATCAAGGATCAGCCTTAGGCCCATATCTTTTTGCTTTAGTCATGGATGTTCTCACTAGACATTTGCAAGAGGATGTACCTTGGTGTATGCTTTTTGCTGATGATATTCTTCTTGTTGATAAGACTAGAGAGGGAGTTGAAGGTAAACTTGAATTATGGAGGTCAACTTTAGAGTCTAAAAGTTTTCGCTTGATATATATATATATATATAATTTTTAAAAGAAAAAAGGAAAAGAACAACACATAATAGGAGAACATAGAAGAAGAAAAGACAAACATGGAATTGAATATTTCAAAGAAAAAAAAAACTACTAATACATGTTACTTACCCTTTTGACGTCATAAAAAGAGGGAAAAACAACATCAAACAAACATGAAACTACAATAAAAGTACACAGATTATAAAATACATAAGTAAATAACAATATAAATACAGGAACAAGAAAACACATAGCAAATTAGAAAAAGGAAGTTGTTACAAACCAATTTCAAACACTATGATTTTGATTATAATAATCATTATTGTGTCTGTTACTGCTTTCTACTATTTTGTGATATTTTATTTTATTTATGTATACTAATATTTCAGAAAATCAGTCCACCGTTCACTTACAATTCTGATCAGCTCAAGACTGGTTAGACCAGGGTTATAGTCAGTTTTCATTTTATTCTGTATATTTTCCTTTCTTGGGTCGTATCATGTAATTTTGTAGATATCATTATTGAGTAACCTTACACACACACTGGGGAGAGATAAAAAATATTTTTTAGAGAGTTTTCTTTTTAAGAAATTTTTGCTGGATGATCTTGGATTCGTACTATATAACTTTGTTCGTACTATATGATTTAAATTCGTATTGTATGATATGTTGTGCTTTGTCAAACCCTAACCGCCAAAGGTTAAAGAAGATACTAATTTTGTACTAATCATACAATATAATTTTTATTCGTATTTTACTCCCTAATTAAAATCTTTTTTAATTAATCCTCCGACATCAGGAAATCAACTCATGGATAATTATTGTGATTAATCGTACTATATAATATAGTTCATACTATATGATTACCTATGTATGAAATTTGTCATCCTATAGATTATACCAAATGAAATCCATGATTTTTGTACTAATTGTACCATACGACATCTATAGTACTGGACGAATACCCATGTACGAAGTTGGTCGTCCCAATGATTATCCCATATAATAGAAGGAATTTTTATAGATCGTACCATATGATGTTTTGATTGTACTGTACAATGTCTTAAAAAACTTAAATAGTTCAGCTAAATAATCTTACTGGATGAGTCTTAATTGAACTGATTATATCATACGATATGTGTATAGTACTGTACGAATATAAGATAAATCTTTTGAAATTTATGATTTTGTGAGGCCCACTACTTAAGATTTTCTAATACTCCTATTAAAATATCTTTGATTATTGAGACTTCAGGAGAGACAACTTTGAGGGAAAAAGAAGGAGAGCTTTGTGAGAGAAGTGAGGGAGATTTTATAAGGGAGAAGTTGTAGGGGATTCACAAGGTTTCCCCAAGCAAGAATCTTGCCTAGTATCCACAAGCATATGTCTGGATTCTCTATGGATCCAGAGAAGAAGTTTTTCAACAAATATCATTGTTCTTTGACCGCCACCTGTAGAGTGAATGTAGAGTAGTGGTTCTCTGACCATCACTAGGAGGATAAAAATAGACTAGTGGTTTTGTAACCATCACTAGGAAGGTGAAAATAGAGTTGAGGTTCTCTACCTGTAAAAGAGTCACAGTTCTTTGCTACATCAGGAAGGTGAAATAACATATGTATAGGCTTCTCTACCTTATTGTGAGAGCAAAAGGAGAGTCACTACTGTTTAGTGCGATTCTTAGAGAGAGAGTCTTTAAGGAGTGGACGTAGGTCTGGTTGACTGAACCACTATAAATTCTGATATTTTCTTTTTGATTATTTTCTACACTTTATTTATCTATGGTTATATATGTGGGTGAAAATAGTGATTTATCTTTTTATTGTAAATTTGATTAGCTTTCGCATTAAGTTTTAAAAATAATTTCTTTTTTTCCTAAAAAAAATTTAAATATCCAATTCACCCCCCTCTTAGTTAGCCTCAAGATAGGTCTTTAGGGTTTTATAACCTTCACGAACTATCAAGTGGTATCAGAGCAGGATTCAAAGACAAAGTTTTAGAAAACTCTTAAAAAATGATCAATTGCTGACTTTGGAAATTGAAATATTGCAGAAGGATATTCAATCACATGACCAACTTTATTTGATAATATTCTTTTTGATTTTCGAAAAATTTGTCTGTCTACTTTCTTACAATCAATTGATTATCACATGTGGATGTTAGTACATGAAGGATGTTTTGCACCATCATAATTAGTAAAAGCATGAAAATTAAACTTACTTTTTTTTGAATAAAGCATATATTATAAAAATTTAGCCCAACTGAATGCTAAATATTTAAACTATTTTTTCTATGCTTTAAAATCTAATGATTACATGCGTATATCTACTTGCACAACTGGAAAAAAATTTGGGATAGACTTTGCATAACTTATGAAAGAATAATTAAAATGAAATAATCTTGGTTAAATATTCTACTCCATAATTATGAACTATTTCGCATGAAACTTAGTGAAATCATATCTAAATTGTATTCTAAGTTTACGTAAATCATCGATCACATCCCTGCATGCTTTAGGTAGAGAATTATCAAATTTAAATATTCTACTCCATACTTTAGGTAGATTCATGATTCTTACAGGAAATTGAAAAAGAAGCACGCTAGCTTGAAAATTGAATACTTATTTCTAAAAAAAGAAAATGAAATTCTTAGAAAAGATGGTTTTGATGTTGATAAGGATTATATGGCTTTACTGGATGAGTTTGATGATTTTAATAAGAAATATTCTGCTTTATGTGAAATACATAATTCTTTGAAAGTATTTCATCTTGATTTAGAAAAATCATTTAAAGAGTTAGAAGCATGTGTTAATATTTTAGATCTTAGTGATAAAATTGACATATCTGCTCTTGAGAGTGCTAATGAAATTTAGTTAGAAAAAATAAAGACTTTTCAAAATAAATTTATTCTTAAGCACTTACCATGTTATGCATCTCATAAACCTAGGAATAGGAATCATAACTATCATAGGTTATTTAACCCTTTTCCTATTCTTAGATGTTATTCATGTGGCATGTTAGGACATATTAGCCACACTTGTACTATTCATCATAGAACACACTTGGTTTGGAGACCAAAGTTGCATCAAACACAACATGTCATACATTCTTATGATTTATCCAAATTCAAGAAGGGACCCAAACTCACTTGGGCTCCCAAAATTGTTCTTCCATGATCTTTTGATTTGATAGCTCTCACAAAAGACCCAGTGGGAGCATGTGATTTTTGGGCTTAATATTTATATCCTATCACTTGAAATCAGTCATTCATGAGCTTCTCAATGTATGTGTTTTTGTCTTGTGATTTTATTTTTGTTCATATTTTTTTTTTGTTATTATCATTCTTTATGATTGTGTTCTGATCATCACATAAACCACCTTACTGAACCTCACTATCTTTATTGCAAAAAAAAAAAAAATATATCCTCAATTATATTATACGAACCATATTCATATGTACGATATGCACATCACTGCTTTGATCACAACCCTTGCCTTGATGAATGATCTAGATTGTATCTATCATTGACCATCGTACTGTACAAGCACCTCTTTATACAGTATGATCCATGTGTCAATCCATATTGGGATGAATTCATTTTGATTGGTATGACATTTATTATTGATCGTACCGTACGAACACCTATTCATATTGTACAAACCTTTTTTTGTCAAAATTCGTACAACTTTACTCCTCAGGATGAGCTCCATGTCTCTAATCATCTCGTATGAAGTCTGATCACATTATACGATCAGACACATCTTTTTGACTGATCTTCTAGCCGTACATGTGATCATCCTATATTATCTCATGATAATACGGTATGATTCACTGAAGATCTATTTAAATAGCCCAATTCTTTTAATTTTTTTTCACACAACCTTCTATTCCTTCCTTTTTGCAATCTCAACCTTTGTAATGGCTGGCAGTGGAAAGCGCAGCCGACAAATTCGGGGTGCTTCCTCCTCTTGCAACCCTACTAATGATCTCTTTTTAATAACTTCTAATGAAGTTGCCTACCAAAAATACCAAGAAGCCAAGATCACACCTTCCAGCCTTCTTAATCAACATGCCCTTAGCTTTCCGGTAATGAACCTATTTAATTCCACAATGCTTCAATTTCTTTTGACTTTGGCCTATCCCTTCCACTCTGAAATCCTTTTTGAATTTCTAGCAAACCTTAGGTTTAGTGGGGATGCAACTGTAATGACTTCCCGTGTGTGTTGTTAAAATGTAAAAATCACTAAAGAGGACATAGGAGTCCATCTTCAGCTAAACACCCAATGAAATAGACCCCTTGCCACAGCCTCTAAATCTAATTTTGACTTGAGTGCTATGAATTTCTTACTTCAAAATGATGCCTTAAGCTATCACCAACCCTTGATACACACTCAAAATCAAAATGTAGGGTTATCTAGCACATTATAAGAACATCTATCAGCCTTGAAGTTGGAGACAGGATAAATATGACTCCCTTTCTTTCAATTGTCACCTACTTCATAATGTCAAACACCTAAATGGATGATGCTCAAATGCTAATTGATTACATCCTAAATCTCACTTACAGTTGACTCCCAGCCACTAGGAGAAAGAAAAATACCGCAATAAGACATGTGATTGGGTATTTTTTGTATAAAAAATATAACATCATATATCCTGCTCCTCCTGAACACACTATAATCTTCTTTTTGGATGCCTCCTTCTGGATTCTCTTTCGTAGGGATCAGGAACCAAAAGACCCGCTCTTTGATGAAGAAGGAGAAGATGCCCCTATAGCTGATCCTGCACCTGCACCACCTCCTCACCACTACCCATATAAGGAATTAATTCAGTGGTATGATAGACTTGAGACTCGCCTGGATCAACAATAAACCCAACATGATAATGATATGGGTTGGTTCATGGAGCAATTTAGAAATATTCAATAACAGTTCACCAATATCCAGTAGCAGTATGACAGCTTTAGTCAGTTCTTCCAACCACCTGTACAGCCACCTCATGATGAGGATCCACCACTGTACTAGTTTTATTTAGTTTTTGTTTTGATGTATTGTTCCTTTTTATGTGCTTGTTTGATTTCACCTAATTTTTGTAATAAATTTGTTTTTTAGTTCTTCTTATGTTATATTTTTCATTTTTAGTCAAATATTTTTCTAAAACAAAGTTTACTTTCACCTTTAAGTGGCAATTCTTTTTCTTTATAGTTGGCTCTATGCTCTTAGATCTCTTTTATATGCTTTTTACTTGAGAAATATACAGTGAAAGAAAAATATGTTTATGTTGATCGTACTGTAAGATTGAACTCATACTGTATAACTTGAATCGTATTATACGAATGAACTCTTTATAATGTTCTTTGCTATTTACAAGAAACATACTTCTATCCCGACTTAAAAGTTTAATAAGTAATTGCTGACATTGTTAAAACTTGAAGGATAAACGAATCTTATGAATTTTCATATCCCTTATTATTTCCTTTGCATGATAATTCCTTGTATGAACTTGAAATCTAAATCGAATTGGAGTTGCGATAGTTGAAATGAAAACACTTTTATTCTATTGTATTTTTATATCATGAATATTTTTTGTAATTTTATAAACGAAATTCATTGTTTCTTTCATAAATCAGGCTATTTATTCCTAGTAGAAATACTAGGTTTGCTTTTTATAATATTCTTCCCTATATAAGAGAGTGATTTACTCTTCTCTTTTATTTGGAATATAATCTTTACAACTTAGATTTTTGAAAATTTAGAAAGGAAGCAATTTTAAAAAAAACTTAAAAGAGGCACAAAATGAGCCTAAAATCAAAAGATGCGTAATGCGCCAAAATTAAAATATGCACTAAGTGTTTAAAAAATAAAAGATACACAATGCATGACAAAAATTGAAAAAAGATGTACAAAATGAGCCCAGCTTAAATTAGCTTTTCTTTCTAGTAAATCTTTAATTCTTAGAAAATTCTTGTGTTTCATAATATGTTTAATACTTATTTTTAGAAAATCTTAGTTTTTTATTAATCACTTTTATAGTAAAGTTTAAGTTTATTTGTTTAGTTGTAATTCTTGAATTATATTTTTATTTAAACAAAGGATTTTAGCCTATAAAGATGTTAAGCTGGGTGTGCAAACTCTAGAATCTAAATCCTTTGGTTGCAATAAAGTCAACACTTATCTTATTTTTTCTATTTGTAGAGTAAATTTATTACATTTTAAAAAATGCCCACGAGAGTTCTCATGTATGTGATATATCTTTCTTTACCTTGGGTTGTTAGTCATTTTGTGTCTATTTATTTTATGCATTTCTTATTTTTGTTTTATCTTTTTTCTCTTCTTCCTTTTGTTTACCCTCTTTTTGTGATGTTAAAAGGGAGAGTAGTATTTTGTTATTTATTTTTGTTATTGTTGTTTTATATTGTTGTTTGTTGTTTTTTGTTGTTATTATTGTTGTTTGCATATTATTTAAAAATAAAATAAAATAAGTTTTTATACTCTTTTTTCTTACAATTGATTTTCATCTAAGGAGAAGTTTAGATGAAAGGAACTTTTTCAAAATCCAAAAATAATAATATTTTTCATCATAAAAAAGGGGTAGATTATTACAAACCTATTTCAAACACTATAATTTTAATGATAATAAACATTATTGTGTATGTTACTGCTTTCTCTTATTTCTATGATATTTTGTTGTGTTTTTATGTGTATTAATTGTGGGCTCCAAAAATTCATGCCCCGACCTCCCTTGCGTAGGAGAGTTTTAACGATGTTCCGGGTCAAATTTTCAGAAGGCAGATGAACTTTGGGATAAAGCACCACCCAGAGATTTCACCCTCATTTTGTGAGGACTTTAAAATCTGGTTCTAGGTTTCCCATAGGTGCAAGCATCGATGGTTAATTACCCCTCTCGATCACGAGAGAGCACTTTCGATTAAGACTAGTCATGAAGTAGGTACAAAATACCTAGCATATAGTAGCAACATGTGATTTTTTTTGTAAATTTATTATTTTTATACTTAAGGTGGATGGTGGGGGGAATGATGATGAGCCCGATCAAGATCCCATGGTTCCGTTGTCCCGGGCTATCGTGGTCCATAGTCTACTTAGTCAGAGGAGGTAGTCGACCCAACCTGACAGAAGGATTCTTGTCGGCAGCCATGAGTTGCTTCGTCCAAGGGGACATTGTAGACATGGGGTGGATGCTTGTTTAAGGAGACAAATTTTAGTCAACCTTAGCTAACATAAAGCTTTATGCCTTATTAAATGCACCCTATAATTCATTACTCAATGGGCTTTTAACCATTGGAGAATATACGAGCTTTGACCGTAACTGTAATATAGTGGTGCTATTTTGCAGCAAAACCACCCGGTCAAAGGGCACATGCCACGTCTCCGCTGGCGAGAAATCATTTGAGAATGAATCACAGTGATACATTCAATTAGACATTTTGCTCTTTGTGAGTTGAAGTTATTTTAAAATTTATCATCCTTAACAAACGTTTACGGATGATGGATGGAATTTTGCTTTAAGTATTAAATAACAAATTTTATTTGAATATTTTAAAATTTATCTAGCTTTTGTTCCAAATATGCATGTTTTAAAGTCCCCTCCGGTTGAGATTAGCTTTCAATACGGCCATCATCAGGGCGAATTTGGAGTCATTTGCAAATTTTTATAATTTATAGAAATTTGAAGGCATTTAAATAGTTGATCCCATTCGGTTGATATAGACTTTCAACACAGCCATCATCGAGGATAAAATAGCATGTATATTAGGCTTTTAAATTTTAATTTGCATGCTTCTCGAGCTGACTTGCTTCTCAAGACGGTAGCACTCTTCTTGGGGCAGTCACTTGCTTCCCAAGGCTGCTACACACATCTTAGAGGTGTCGACACCCTACTCGCGATGTTGCATATTGAAATTTAGAAAATTCAATTTTAATGCAATAGGAGGGCATTTTAAATGTAAAAATATGATTATTTGTGTAAATGATTTCCATTAGGATTTGCACAAAATTTTATTTAGAGGCATATAAACGCCTTCTGTCCACTTGTAAAAGTGGTGTGGATCCGATGGCGTTTTTTATTCTCTCCAATATTTTGGATCATACTTATGGAAGTGGTTGTACATTTATCCAAATAGCGATATGCTTCTCAAGATAAAACTTTGAGATTGAACAAATACATATCAAAACTGCTCTTCATGTATCTTTGAGGCGATTACTACTTCACCTTATAATCATTTTTCCTCTGTATGATAATCCACTAAGGTATAAGTTGACAGAGATCAGGTGTAAATTTTTTTTACACGCCAAGTCCATAGCTTAAAAGAGTCAACATAATCTCTCAAGTATGTGAACTGTATTAGTTAGCAACACTTTCAATCTAGGTATTTTGGTCCAATTGACTAATACTTTGATCATTGGAATATTTAGACACTTGCATAAATAGATAATTTTGACGTCGAAGCATCACCCCCTTTAATTGAATATTTTTGAAAAATTTCTCAGTAAGTGTCTTTGAAAACATACTATATATCATAGATATTTGGACCGATAGTCAATAAAACACAAGATGAAAATTTCTCTTTAGAAAGATTATTTACACTTTCTAGTAGCAAGAACTTGTTTCTCAAGATATACCCATCTTGTTTATTATTAGCCATTGCATATGCTTGAGATTCAAGCTTTTTCTAGGTTGGTAACCTTTGCCACTCCATCAATATCAAGCATTAGAAGAAGTTCATCATATGAATGTAGCATGCATTCTTTAATAACTTCTCCTTTCCCATAATTTTTTTTTTAAATGAAACCTTGCATTATTTATCTTGTACTTTCTAACAAAGTCAAAAGCCATTTTAAATGCTTTATCCATACTCCCATCATACATGATTAACACTTCATGGGTGAAGAAAAGGTTGACTGCTCCTTTTTTTTTTTAATTTCAATCAAATTGGTTGGCTGCTCCTTTTATTATTATTATTTTTAAAGATCATTTGCAAGACAATTAATAATCAACATCTATGTTAAACTTGCAAATGTGTATATATATAAAAAAATACAGCAAGGTGATTCGACTTCAGCTTTGTATCAAGTGTTAAATACATAAGCTTCGACTTGATATATTTCTCTTGTTAATTTCTAAGAATACGTTAATGACACCTTGTGGAGCTCATTTATGTATTGACCTATGAATCTTCATGAATGCTCAGCTCTTGCATTGATTATGCTTAGTGAAAAATAATATAATATTTCTCCATTCTCGCCAAGATTATTAGAATTTCAGTTTTTTTTTTAATAATATACTCAACTAAGATGTCCCTTTTTTTTTACATATATAATATGAAGGCTCAACCATTTTTTTTTGTATAAATATTTATGTATTTCTTTCTTAAAATGTATATTTCATATTTCTCTCAAATTGTTCTAATCAACCATGTTCAGTCAAAAATTGGGCAGTATCCCGGCGTTTCTCCCTCATAGGGGGTATATATGGAAAACTGGGCATTTCCCACCACGCTAAGAAAAGCGTGTATGGTAGGTGCCCTCTTTCGAGGATACCGCAGCCGTGTAAAGTCTTTGTCTCCACCACGCTAAGAAAAGCGTGTATGGGTCTTCTACCGGTACCTCTTGTAAGAAAAAAAAGCAGTTGTTTCCCCGCAAGCCGGTACTTTTGGGTATCCCGACTTCGTCGTACGCATCTCACCAGGTTCTCTCCTACCACGCTAAGAAAAGCGTGTATAGGTGGTTAGCCGGTCCGCCACAAACATCGAGAACGGGATTTGAGATTTTAGAGTTTGGCGAACAATATACCTTGACGAGCGAGCAAGACGATGACGACGACAAAGATTTGTGGCGAGGCTGATAAATTTTTTTTATTTTTTTATAGAAATATATTTATATATATAAATAGAAAGAGGAAAACAAATATTAGAAATAGAAAGTGGAGAGTTGGATTATTGTTTACAAAAAATGGGAAAGAGGTGTGTAGGATTGGTGAACAGCAAGAGGAAGAAATGTTGGCGGCTTGAGCCGTAGAAGCTAGAGGTTGAATTGCTTTGTGAGGTTCGGCTGCTGTAAGATATATGGTAGAGGGAATTGAGTGCAGATGTGGGTAGTTGAAACAAGTGGCTGAGAGGTTTAGGGGTTCGGCAAGAGGAGTAGAGGGATATAGATAGAGAAAAGCTTGTGAACAGGAAAAAATGAACAGGAATGGAAGGACTTAGCATACATCTGAGGTAAAGATTGATACATATTTTTTTATTTTTGTAATTATATGGTACATGAGCGGTGAAGTACATGCAAGGAAGCACAAGCAAAGAATTCAGCAAAATCCACTTGAGCCAAACACATAACCATACAGAAATTAGAGAAGGTTGTTTAGCACATGGCACGTGGATTGAGACTTGCAAGCAGTAAATTATCTATGGCATATCTAAAGTGCATGATACAGGTAGTGGAATAAAACTAGTATAAGATAAAAAAAATGAATAGTACAAATGGCGTTGGATTTATCTGGTTTCAACAAATTAGTATTATAATATTATTAATTAAAAGGATAAATTGTCCAACACATGATTTTAAAAAAAATCTAACAATGGAATTTGGATACAGGATATTGAACTAATATGTATAGTAACAATGGCATTTGGATACCAATTAACTATTAATTATTATTTAAATATAGGAATTTATATTTACAAAATTTACTTAATATATAACTTATTTTATTCATATATAATATCGACTATTTTTAATGCCTATTCACCACTTGGTATTTTTTTTTTATTTATATGTTTCAATTTACATATCATCGTCGCCTCAAAAGTCATCTAATTTTCCATTTTCAATTTATGTGTCATTAACTCGCAACTCAAGCCAAATTTTATATTTTCGCACACCGAATTTTATATTTTCCCCCATGCAAATATCTAAATAATATCGCAGTCATTTCTCGGTGTTTTTCGACGTTCTAAACATAATGGAGAAATTCATTTTGCAAACTGACGACGTTTGAGCAACGTTTAGTATGTCCGTCGATCGCTTTCATTCAATTTGATTGCGAGGGATCCTTCTTTGGTAAGATTCAATGCTCTAAACTCATTGACGAAGCTTGTTTAACAAGAGGAGGCAATTTGGATAATGTTTTGCTAGCGTCGCATCCACTAACACGTTGTCGTTCGATCGAGTCGCATACGAACAACTTCTATTTGAAATTTTTGATGCCTAAATACATCGATGTGATTTATTTTATAATCAGACAAATATTTAATCATTTAATTATAACTGAGACACTCCGATCTTCGTTTTGAGCGATGTCTTATTTACCAATAATAATCGATCATCATCTCTTTTGCTTGTATTTACTATGGCAGATATACGGAGGTCAACATTAATGTTTCAGAAAATCAATCCATCATTTACTTGCAAATCTGATCAGCTAAAGACTGGGTAGACTAGGGTTACAATCAATTTTCATTTTATTATGATGTTTTTTCTTTTTTGAATTGTCTCATGTAATTGGATGGATATCATTGATGAGTAACCTTACACACATATAGGGGGAGAGATGAAAAAGTTTTTGAGAGAGTTTTCTTTTTAAGAAATTTGTACTATACAATCTTGGATTCGTATTGTATGACTTTGTTTGTACTATACGATTTAAATTTGTACTGTATGATGTGTTGTGCTTTATCAAACCCTAGCCACCCAAGGATAAGGAGGATACTAATGTTATATTGATTGTAGAGTACAATTTTTGTTTGTAATGTACACCCTAATTAAAATCTTTCTTAATTAATCCTCTGATATCAAGCAATCAAATTAAAGACAATTATTATGATTAATTATACTATACGATATAGTTCATATTATACGATTACCCGTGTTTGAAATTGGTCATCCTATGGATCATACAAAATAAAATTCATGATTTTTATACTGATCGTACCATACGATATCCACTATGTTGGACGATAAGTACCCATGTATGAAGTTGGCCATCCCAAGGATCGTCCCAAATGAACAGAAGGAATTTCTATAGATTGTACCATACGATGTTTTGATTGTATTGTATGGTATCTTATAAAAGTTGAACAGTTCATTTAAATGATCTTGCTCAACGAATCTAAATTGAACTGATCGTACAGTACAATATGTGTATCGTATTGTACGAATAGAAAATGGATCTCTTAAAATTTAGAGTTCCTTGAAACCCGCTACTTAAGGTTTTCTGATATTCCTATTAGAATATATCTTTGGCTGTTGAGACTTAAGGAGAGACATCTTTGAGGGAGAAAATAAGGAGAGCTTTCTTAGATAAGAGAGCGAGATTTTGTGAGGGAGAAGTTGTGAGGGGATTCACAAGGTTGAATTTAATTTGAGGTGAAAATAGTGATTTATCTTTTTATTATGAATTTAATTTTCTGTGATTATATTTGTAGGTGAAAATAGTGATTTATCTTTTTATTATAAATTTAATTTGCTTCCTCATTAAGTTTTAAAAGGAATTTCTTTTTTCCTAAAGAATTTTTAAATATACAATTCACCCCCTCTTGGTTAGCCTAAATACTAGTTCTTTAGGGTTTTATAACCTTCACGAACATTCAGAAGAATCCTGATTAGGTGGAGGTGATGGTAGTGGCTGAAAGAAGAGGTGAATGGAAACAAATTGATCCCTAAACAAAGTTATATCATTGTCGTGTTGTTGCTACTACTATGTCATGTAGCTTTCAAAATGAGCCAAATCATTTGTATGATGTTGCTGCTGCCGAGCTACATAGTTTTTAAATCTAGCCTCCCACGGATCAAACCTCTGAACCAGCTGATCAATGTGAGATTGCTAGTAGATAGGGGCTGGTGCTTGAGGTTATTCTCTCACTCCCTCCTCTAACTCGGGGTCAACATATCGAACGTGGTGGCGACGAGTGCTGTGAAGGACATGGAAGAAGCTATTGGAATAGAAGAATGGGAGAGTTCTTGTGAGGGGGGGGGGGGGGGGGGGGGGGGGGGGGGGGGGGGGGTATGAGAGCTTCACTTTGTTACTCTAAGCAAAGTTCCTTCCAATCTTCTTCAATTCTCTACTTTGATTCTTGGGTGGCTTTAGGCATACATTCTTTAGCACTAGATCATAGTTCTCTACTAACTCCACCTCTTGAATTAATCATATAGAATGATCGCATGATCGTACAAGATGATCAAAATAATATATTGAACCGATTATCCATACCAGTGCAGTTCATACTGACTAAAAGTGATGTTTTGAACTAATCGTACAAGATGATCTTGGATCATACTTGATGATCAGAAGAACCAAATTAAAATTTAGGGCATCTTTTGGAGGCTCTCTATTTAAGCTCTCATATTATCTTATAAAAATAATCTTTTACTGTTGAGTTGTTTGAGAGGGAGCTTAGAGAGAGAGAGAGAGAGAGAGAGAGAGAGAGAGAGAGAGAGAGAGAGAGAGAAAGAGAGAGAGAGAGAGTTGAGGAGAGCTTTGGGAGAGAAGAGGTGAGAGTTCTTGTGAGGGGGAGTTATGAGAGCTTCACAAGGTTACTCCAAGCAAAGTTTATTTCAATCTTCTTAAAGTATCTACTTTGATTCTTGGGTTGCTCCGGGAAGACTTTCTTCAGCACTATATCGTAGTTCTCTGCTAACTCCAGGAGGGAGTAAAAGTATTTTTGGTTCTTTGCCATCAACTGGAGGGTGTATAAGATTCAAAGTTTGCTGCCATCATCGAGAGGGTGTAAAAGCTTTTGGTTCTCCACCTCACGGGGAAGGTGAAAGTGATTTTGTAAGAGCTTCTCCACCTTGCTGTGAGAGAAAAATGAGAGATACCTTGCAGTTCAATACCTAGAATAGAGGGTTCTAGGAGTGGACATATGTCAGATTTGACCAAATTATTATAAAATATAGTGTGTTCATTCTTTTACTTTTATACATTTTAAATTTCCTCATTTTTCTGCGATTTACTGTGTGTTTGAAAACTTTAATTTTATTGTTATTGTGAAATCAATCTGTTTATGTATCAAGGGATAAAATTAATATTTTCATATATTTTAAAAAGCTTTAAAAAGGGGTTTTTCTTTTTGTTTAAAGAAGTTTTAAATTACCAATTCACTCCCCCCTCCTGGTTAGCCTTGGGCTAATTTTAAAGGTTTAACAACCTTCACAAACTTTCATTTAGGTTAAATATGTTAAGCACTATCAAAAAATAATGATTTAAGTTGAATATTATAGGTTTAATTAATGCAAGAGTATGTACTTTTTATTTTCTTTAATCTACCAATATAAAAAGGTGTATGTTAGCTTAGCAACTACGAACATACACACGGAGGAAATAAGAAAATAAAGATTTTATTTTTTTCTATTTATTTGTTTGTTTTCTCCTAAAAAATTCCTTGATCATCACAGGCAAAGAAAATTTTTTATTCACATTGTACTATATGATTTACTTCGTACCGTATAATACATGTAAGTCGATAAATTATCACCATTTATTCAATCCAATAGTTTAGATGAACTCAATTATTGGCATTCATATTTTATGAATACTCATTTTATATCGTATGAATTACCATGCAATACTATTAGATGATTTAGATTTGGTTGGTACAATCTGTTAATAGTAATCATAATGTACAAACACCTATTCATATAAGATAATCCATTAGGCCAATGATTGTATTGTTGACCCCTCAGGATGAATGCAAAGTTGAAGATAATCCAATATGATACCCGATTATACCGTATAATTTGACCGACTCATTAGTTATTTAGACGAAACGATTCATATTGTTTTGATCGTATTATTCAATTAGGCCATTTCTTTAAACCACATAATCTTCTTCCAAGCCTTTACAACCCTCATTCCCTATCCTTAGCATTTCAAATGGTAAGAAAAAAAGGTCGGCAAGAGAGTGAGACTACTTTATGGATATTCTTCTTGCTCCCTAGTGGATGTTCAGTTCCAAACACAGGATGATGAGGCAACCTATCACTACTAATGAGCTACCTATATTACACTCTCACATATTATAAACCAAGAAAATATGAACTATCAGGCAGTAGATCTCTTGTAGGAACCACACTCTAGTTCATTTTAATACTTACTTTTTAATTTCACTCAAAATTACTCTTTAAATTCTTTACGAATCTAAAAATTAATTTCGAACGCACCATTATGATATCCTATGTAGAAGGCCAATAGAAATTTCTTACGAAGGCTTTCATGAAATCCTACATCTTTTCACAACTGGCATTATTTGTAATATAAGAGACTATGATTAGACAATGGTAAACCTCAATATTATGAACACCTCAATTAGCCAACATTTACCTTCAGTGAGCTCCTTAGTTTAAAATGCCAATGTTATCTAGCATGTGCTTAGACTTTCAATTATTCTTAAGGATAGAAATTGAGTAAGCATCACCCCATTATTATATATTATTACCTATTTTTGTATAATTGACACTAAATTTGATGTAGCAAACATGATTATTGGATACATTGAACACCTAACTACCATTAGAAATTCAAGAGCCCGACATAGGAAATACCCTACACGAAGAAATATAATTGACTACATCTTAGATGCCAAATATAACCTCATCTTGCACAGGCTGGCCACCTCCTTATTTTCTACACAAATAGTTCATTCCATCTCCTTTTTAGTAATAAACACTACGGGCATAGCCTGTATAGGAGAAGCAAGATTTTGATGAGGCAGGGTGGATACCTTCGAGCACCAACATCAATGCTAACACTAGAACCAACACTAGCTTACTCATACTCACAATTTTATGATGCCCTTATAGAGTTCTTTGACTTACTAGAACCATGCTTTGAGACTCACATTTAGGAGTCTACCACTCACTTGGATCAGATATAGTTTCACTTAAAGAAGTAACAACAACAACATGAGTCTGATCCTGTATAGTTTGGAGAGCAGTTTACCTCACTTCACCTTTACTTCCAACCACCTCCATCACCATCTGATCAAGGACCTTTTTTATGAGTAGTGTATGATTTATGGTATAGTTTTTTTATAGTAGTTTGTTTGTCCTTTTATATATTTTTCTTTGTATTTGTGTTTCATCCACAGTTCTCCTTTTTGATGATGTCAAAAGGTGATTTTCATGTTGTTAGTCTTATATTATTAGTTTATTTAATCATTTATTTTCATTACTGCAGTGTGTGTTACTTTATTTACTATGCTTGTGTAATCATTATTATGTTATAATGAAAATAAAAATAATAAATAAAAATAAAATAGTAATAAAAAAAGAGTTTGACCTTGCTTTTAAAAAAATCACTTAGTAAGGGGAGATTATTGCATAAAAGGGGGAGATTTTTACAATATAGGAGCCCGAGTTTATATTTTAATGATATCAAATATTTTTTAATTGCATTTAGTTTTGCCTGTGCTGCTTTATTATTGCATATCATTTTTGTGTATATTAACATTTTAAATTCAACATACATAAAAAACTGTTAGATTCGACTACTCTGCCATATCGAGGAATGAGAAAGGGATTCAGCTACTCCATCATACCGGGGAAGGTGAAAGGGATTCAACTACTCCACTGCTTTAGAGAAGGTGAAAGGGATTTTGGTTCTCATCCACACCAAGGGTGGAAGTGATTCTTGGGAGGACTTCTCCGCCTTGCTATGAGGGCACTAAAGGGTTTTAGTGTAATACATGGAGAGGACTCCGGGAAGTGAATGTATGTCAAGTTAACCGAACCACTATAAAAATTCGAGTGTGCTTGTTTCTTTTATTTCACATTTTAATTTATGTATTTTACTTTATTGTGAATCTATGTTGAGCATTGATATTATTGTCATACATAAATATTGATATTATCTTGGATTTAGTTTTAGTTAGAAAAGAAAAAAAAATTGAAAAAGAAAAATAAAAATCTATTTGCTTACGTATTACAAAGCTGATTTTGAGTTTAAAGTGTGAATTTGATTTAAATTTTCAAAAGAATTTTTGAAAAAAAAAATTAAAACACCAAATCACTCCACTCCTGGTGTTCCTTTGTAATTCAAGTGGTTTAACAATCATAAATTGAACTTTCAACAAAGAACATAGAAGATAGAATGTAATAGAGGTAAATATGCAATTGGTGACCATGCACACACTCACAGAGGGAGTAAGGACAATCTAAGATAAAATTTCTTTTAACTAATTATACTTTATGACTTACAATCATACTATACAATTAATTATTCAAAAAATAGTCTTAACGACTAATTGAATCACTAATTGTATTGAACTAATTGTGCTGTACAATACCTATCATACTGTACAATTTATTTTGATATGTAATCCTAGTCACAAGATAAATTTAGTAAGAAATTCAAAAAATAATTTTTAAGCTAATCATACTATACGATCTAAATCTTACTATATGAAAATTTGAAATCTTACTTAAATTATCCCTCGTAATTAGTCAATCAAATCATGATTTAATTAAAAATAGCATATCATACTGTACAATCTTGATCATACCATATGGTTAACAAATATGAAATTTGGTCGCCCCAAATATCGTACCAAATGAAACCATGATTATTGAACTAATCGTACTGTATGATAATTAAATCATGTTGGACGACAAATTGGAAATCAACTAATTGTACTATATGATGAGAATAATATAGGATAATTGACATAGAAGATTTTCAATCATCCCACGGATTGTCCTGTATGAATACAAAGAAATTGAACAGATAGTACGGGACAACCTCACAATCTTTCTATATGATATGTTTGTAAAATTTGAACAGTTCATCTAAACGACGGTTTGTATCGTACTAGACAGGTCTAGTTTTTGAATTGTTCATACTATAAAAACTAATATCGTACTGTATGAACATAAACGGGACAACTTAAATTTTTAGGATTTTTTTTGTGACCAATACTTAAATAATACTTTAGTAATCTCTTGAAATTAGAGAGAGGTGTCTTTGGCTGAAGAAGGAACTCTAAGAGAGAAGCTTTTGAGAGAGATCTACGGTTTGAGAGGAAAGAGAAGGTGAGGTTGAGCGTGAGGGAGAAGTAGTGTGAGGGGATCACATGACTGCTCTATTCTAGCTAAGCGTTATTACTCCTCATGTGGCCTAGTGAGTCCTTGAAGTTTTCTCTTTAAAGAGAGTCTTCAAAATCAAGGCCTCGAGGTTCTCTGCCTTTTCTATGAGGGAGAAAAAGGAGCTAAGGTTCTCTGCCTTCTCCATGATGTAGAAAAAGGAGTTGGGTTCTCTGCCTTTACTAGGAGGGTGAAAAAGGAGCTGAGGTACTCTGCCTTCTCCAGGAGGGAGAAAAAAGATTGGAGGTTCACTGTAGTCACTAGTAGGGTGGCATAGCTTCCGGCACTCTGCCGCATCAAGTTTGGTGCAAGGAATTGTGTAAGGGCTTCTCCGCCTTGCTGTGGGGTCAAAATGAGAGTCACTTTGTTTTAGTGCAATAACTGGAGCAAATGACTCTAGGGAGTGGACGTAGGACAAGTTTGACCGAAACCACTATAAAATCTTTTGGTGTGCTTTTTTTCCTTTTTGCATTTATTTTCTTTCTATAGTTTTTATTATTATCTACGAGTTGAATTTGCTTATTTCAATATTTACGATCAATTGCACTTAGGTTGGATTGTGGCTTACAATAAGAAAATTCATGTGTTAAAAGAACAAAAAATATAATATCTCTTTTAAAATTATTAATTGCTTAAACACAATTTTAAGTTATCTACCTAGATTTAGTTTACAAATTTTTTTGTAGCAAAAAAAAAAAAAAAATAAATATTTTTGTTTAGTACTTAACTTTTAAATTACCAATTCACCCCTCTCTTGGTGCACCTCAGGCTAGCTCATTGAGGTCTCACAACCTCCTCAAACTTTCAACATCACATCTCTAAAATTTGGATTGAGACAGATTTATCTCTTTTGGTTAATCTGACTAATTCTAATTGTTGCATTAATGATGAACTCTACTATATTTTTAGGAACATCATGACCATTCTTGATTTTGTTGTCACCCACATTTATAGAGAAGGCAATATCTGTGTGGATTGGTTAGGTAAAAAGGGCGGTAATTTAACTGGCATTGAATTCTTTTGGAATTTCAATGGTATTCATGATTTGAAGGGTATGGTGTTTTTGGATAAGATGGGTCTTATTTGAGAAAGAAGTAATATCACATTTCTTTTTTGGGTTTTGGATTTTCTGGTTGTTTCCTGCATTCTATTTTCCTTCGTGTATTTTTATATGTGGATGTTGCTACTTGATTTAGTGATTGTGATGATTCATGGTTTGTCTGGTTATTTGTTTATCTGTGCATGTATGTTCTACTTCCTTGGTTCTGGGGCTCTTATTCTTGGTCAAGGCTACTGATCTAGTGATGTATGTTTTTCTAGACTGTGGGCCTGTTGTATTTGTTGTTTTGTTATGTTAGTTTTTTGCTATTCTAGTGGTTGGACTTCTTTGTTGGTTAACTTGTGCTGTGGTCTTTGATTTGCTAAGGGTTGTTCGTGTGCCTTTCCTTTGTTTGCTCAATTTTATGAATTTTGATAATTTTATATATGAGATGTTTGAGAGGCTAATTTTATGAATTTTGATAATTTTGAGTTATTTTGAAGTCTAAACTAGTATGAACTTTGAAAGGTAATAACTCAAGTGTATGATAACCTGAGGGATATCCATTAGGGATTTTCTTACTTGTTTTTATGGTAAAATTTAACTCACATAAAATTTATTAAATCCTTAGTTAGATCCAACTCGTAGCCAAACAAAGAGGGTTGTGTGTTCTACCAGACCCCTAAAACCCTCCGCCACTCTACCGCTCTACCGCTCTACCGCTCTACCGCTCTACCGCTCCACTGCTCCGCCGCTACCGAAGTTTGTATGTGTGCTTTCATGCTCGCCTCCCTGCAAGAGCTTCTCATCTCAAGTACGCATAGTTACAAGCTTTGATATCAATTCCCCCTCCTATACCATATTATTTTCTGGTCAGTTACGAGGAATCCGAAATGAACTTCAAGAACGCTCGGGTCCCGAATGCGGGGGCAGCGTCCGCGCTGGTAAAGGTCGCTTTGATCGGAGGCGCTGGCGTGTATGCTGCTCTCAACAGCCTCTACAATGTCGACGGTGGCCATCGGGCCATTGTCTTCAACCGCATCCAAGGAATCAAAGATAAGGTATAATTCGCCATTTTTAATCCATTTTTTATTTTTTGTAGCTTAGTAGTGGCTGCTGTTTCTTTTGGAGACTGAATTACTACGCACTCCAATGGTCAGTGGACAATATATGCTCATTGATCTATCCCTTCAATAAATTAACGCGAATATTAGTCTTGTTGGTCATGGAAGGAGTGATTTATTTGAGCTTTTGCTTAATGTTGGCTATTAATCGAGCTTACTCCTGTCCATGAAAACTTGAATTTACCCGCCAAATCACTCAAAATTGAGGATTTAGCTGTGAAGGATTGAATTATGAATAAGAATGTAGATCGAGTTTTACTTACTGGTTTTAGTAGAACTTACAAGTGATTCAGACATGAGATTCGTGGCATTTGATTTCTGCTTCCTGTTATTATTCAGGCTTTTGAGTCAGGCTTCCTGCTAAATCACTCAAAATTAGGGATTTAGTTGTGAAGGAGTGAGTTTATTAAGAAGAATGTAGAATGAGCCTTGCTCAATTGTTTTAGTAGAACTTAGAAGAGATTCAGACCTGGGACTCATGACAGTTGCTTTCTGCTTCCTATTTTTATCCAGGCTTTTGAGTCTAGCGGTTCATGCGTTAGAGGTTTGCAATTTAAGGATGTATAAATTAATGAGAGTAATCGCTGGAAAAGTGGTGAGTTACGTGACTGGGGATGTTGAATTTGCCCAGAGGAGCTGCATGGAGATTTCTCTTGCATCATCCGCTTTGCCAGATCAATGTATCTGCTATAGTAGGGATGTAGGAATTTTGTTGAATTGGAGCACTTTATTGGGTATCTATACAATAAGTTGGATAGAGATGTATATTTTAGATGTTGGTTTTTCAAGGTATATATTTTGTATTTTAGCATTTTCTGCATGCTTTCAAAAGGCCTAGAATTTGTTTACAATGAATTCTTATTATTAGTATTGCCTATTTTTTGCTGACGATGAATTCTTATCCAGGTTTATCCTGAGGGAACACATTTAATGATACCTTGGTTTGAGCGGCCAATCATATACGATGTCCGTGCTCGACCCCATCTTGTGGAGAGTACATCTGGAAGCCGTGATCTTCAGATGGTATGTCATGCATCCCTTTTTTGCAAAAAAGTAAAAAATATTGGTGATCTTTCTATTGCAGCAATTATGTATTTTCTCTTAATGGATGGCTATTAATGGCTAAAGCAGCTAAAATATGGTGTTGCATCTTCAAAGTGAAGCTGCTATCTTGCAATTGATCAATACGTGGACCTTTAATTCAAAGAGGTTTTAATATGAGAAATGTATATTAAAGTTTTTTGTTAGTACAAGCAGAAGCATGCATCTTACAGGACTATGTATACAAAAGAAGGAAACAAATAAAGAGGAAATTTTTATCTATTACTGGGTGAAACACATTTATGTGAGATGATCAAGTGTGATGGGCCATCAATTAATTTGTGATGCTTTAATATTTTTCATGCTTTCTTCTTGGATTATCTTTATATTTTAATTTTTGAAGTTTCTCCTATATAAAGGGGTACCATGGATGTAATGGAAGCTAATGGCGAATGGAATGAAAGCTGGGATGTTGGAGAAGGCATAAAGGCCTTAAACCAAAGGTTCAGCCACCTAGAAATTCTTGAGTGCTTTGAATCTACATTGTCCAATCATCAACCATTGTTGAACGGAAGTTCATGACTTAATCATCCGCCCCAAAAATAAAAGATAGTCTTAGAATAGGGGAAAGAATGGGCCTATATAGTTCTCAATGAATTGGTTTATTTGAAAAGCCTTTTAATGTGGTTTTATAACTTCTTAATGATTTCTTGTAGTTCTCGATATCTAACTTGACAACTTATAGTTAGTGGACAACTATAGGTTAGATCTTTAAATCTTGTTTTCTCTTTGTATCGCCTGGTGAAATTTTGGGTATGATTTCTATAAACACCTACGGATGCCTTGTAGTCAGAACATGTTTTGAAATAAACTTGAGTGTAAATCCAAATAGATATGCATTGTCAATACGTCCATCAATGGGGTATTTAGCATGATTAGATTTTGTTAATTTGAATCTTGTCAACTCTCTGTTTTTGTTTGTAGAGGTTCTTATTCATAATTTGCTTATTATTTATGTTTATTTAAATATTCATTGTATTGTAGTGGTGTCAACACTATCCTGTATGTAGAGGATTTGATCATTAAATTGCATTTACAACATACTTTGTAAGTAGGTTGCCTTAAGAGCTTGTATTTTTTAAGATGAATATTAGTTGTTAAAGGCCTTGAAGGCCTTATGCAAACATAAGATAAAATATCTTTGTGAAACTTATGATCGACATTTGATCATAAACTTATTTTGTTAACATTCTTCTTTTAATTAGTGTTTCAACAATTCATCAAGGGCCAAGTCCTGTGAACTCTTGTCTAGGGGATATGGAGGTTTGAGGGGATATGGAGGATCAAACATAAAATGAGATTTACAACCCTACCTTATAGGTGGCCTGCTTGAGAGTATGCATGTATGTCAATTTTGAATTTGAATCATGAAAATAAGACTTCAAAACATTTGAACGTTTCATGGAGTTGGAGAATTTAAATTCAGCTTATTCTCAATTTGTGTTGCATTCTTAGCATTTAAAATTGGGTGATTTGCACACATGTTGGAGCATATGTGGTGTGGAGCATCTTTATTATCTTGTGCGAGAGGAGCAACATATCGTCACATGTTTACTTTAGTTAGTTAGAGCCGTTCTCCACTACTATGGTTATTTTTAATTTTCGGCATAGGCTAACTGTGGCTGCTATTTTGGATAATTTGGTTGTTAGGGAAGTAGTATTTCAGCTACCATACGAGCTGTAGAGGGTAGTTTTTGGTTTTGAAGAAATTTCTCATCTATAAAAGAACAGTTCTTATCACTTTTTCTGCTATATGTTTGCATGTGTTCATCTTTTTGTTGGAATGCCTACATCAGATTTGGTATCAGAGCTAGATGGACAAAAACAGCAGGAGGGTGGCTCCCGGAATTGACATCAGCCTTGAAGCTCTTCGGATGGTACACAACAATCTGGAGCGGCGAATAGAGGAATTATCGACCAGTTTAAATCGGTTCTATAATGAGGTACGTCAAGAGATGTGGGAAATCAATGCTCGCCTGGACAGGATACAACCGAGCCGGACATCATTGCCGGCGATCACATCGGTGAATAGACGAGGGTTGGAAACGGATAGAATGTGGCATCGGGGATCGCAGATCATTGAGGCCTCGGATTCCGAAAAAGACCTCGATGAAGGACGAAACTATGATCTCTCAGACTCGGAAAAAGAAGTCCGTGCTCACTGTAGAAGATGTCTGAGAGACACAGGACGTCATCACAACGATTTTCGGGTTAAATTGGACTTACCTTTTTTCGATAGTAAGTTGCATATCGAAGACTTTGGATTGGGAGAGATCTGAGGAAAATTTCTTTGAATACATGGAAATTGAACCTAAAAAGCAAGTCAAGTATATTGCAAGTAGGCTTAAATCGGGAGCCAGTGCATGGCGGCAGTAGGTCCTCCAGACACGGAGGAGGAAAGGTCGGAACCCCGTGCGTAGTTGTCAGCTAATGAAGCAGCTGTACGTGGGCAGTACCTCCCGACCAACTATGAACAAATGCTGTATTTGCAGAATCAGCATTGTAACCAAGGAAATTGATACGTGAATGATTATACCGAGGAGTTCTATCGTCTAAGTGCCCAAAATGACTTTCACGAGTCGGCGAATCAACTGGTAGTATGATACATTGTTGGTTTAAAAGAAGCAATACAAGACAAATGAACAAATGCAACACAGTAAAGGGAACCATCAGAACAGTCGTACTACTCCAGAACAAGTAGTGAAAAATAGCAGGCAGTCATACTCAGCCCCTACAACCAGCAAGCATCCAGTTGCTAGCCCTATATCCACGGGACCGAGCAATGTTATGAATAAAGTCGCTGATATACGAGTTGGATAGAGAGGAAAAACCATCAATAGAGAGAATGCCTATGCTAAGCCTACGAATATTAAATGCTTTCAGTGTTTTCAACAGGGGCATAAATCAAATGAGTGCCCAACAAGTCCTCAAATACAATTATTGGATGCCGAGGAGGGAGAATTGGGAGAGCAAGAAGCCGATGATGAAAATTTGCAGGAGGATGTGGCAGCTAATAAGGGAGATCCACTTAATTGTATTTGGAAAAACTGGTGTTAGCTCCAAAACAGCCCAACACTTCTTAGTGGAATGCCTTATTCCGAACTAAGTGTACCATTGGGGGCAAGGAATGCGACCTCCTAATAGATAGTGGATGCATAGAGAATGTAGTTTCTCGTGCCATGGTACAGGCTCTACAACTCAAAAACAATCCGTACAAGATAAGTTGGGTTAAAAAGGGAGTGAAGTTGTCTGTAAATGAACTGTGCAAGGTGATATTTTCTATTGACAAAAATTATATCAGTGAGGTTTTGTGTGATGTTTTGGACATGAATATTTGTCATATTATCTTAGGGAGGCCATGGAAATACAGTGTTGGAGCTATGTATGACTGCCGAGCTAATACCTATGCCTTTGATTAGAAGGGGCGTAGGCTGCATTTGCTACCAATCAGCTCGGGTCCAGAAGCAAGTGTCCCAAAGAACCAAAGAGCCTTATTTGCTGTCTTAGCCTCTGCCTTGTTAAATGCCTGGAGGTAATCAAATAGCATAATGGCCTTGATTGTAAAGGATAGTGCTCCCAATACTTGTGATGCCAACAACCCCATTGCCATAAAGGCTCTCTTAGAGCAATTCCCGGATGTCTTCGCTAAAGTGTTACTCAAGGAATTGCCATCGATGAGGGCCATCCAACACCAAATCGAACTCACTTTTGGGGCTACCTTTCCCAATCTTCCACATTACAAGCTTAGTCCTAAAGAGAATAAAATTTTGCAGCAGATGGTGGACGAATTGTCAGAGAAATAGTTAATTCAACACAGTTTGAGTCCTTGTGCACTACCTGCATTATTGGTGCATGCCTACTGCCTAAGAAGGACGATAGTTGGAGGATGTGCATTAATAGTAGAGCCATCAATAAAATTACAGCTAAATTTAGATTTCCGATGCCTCGATTGGATGAAATGTTAGAAAGGTTGGCCGGCTCAAAAATATTCACTAAGCTGGTTCTGCGCAGTGGGTACCACCAGATTTGTATTCGGCCAAGAGATGAATGGAAAATTGTATTTAAAATGCTGGAAGGCCTATATGAATGGAAAGTAATGCCATTTGAGTTATGCAATGCTCCGTCGATGTTCATGAGGTTGATGAATGAAATCTTGAAACCATTTTTAAATCGATGCTGTGTAGCGTACTTTGATGACATTTTGCTTTATATTACTACATTGGAGGATCACTTAAAACATTTAACAAATATCTTAGAGACCTTGAGGAGGAACAAATTATATTTAAATAGATCCAAATGTGGGTTCGCTACACAACATATATCCTTTTTGGGTTTTAGAATTTTCGAATATGGGGTTAGCGCTGATCCGAATAAGGTAGCGACCATCAAAGATTGGTCGGTTCCTAAATCATTTATTGATATTCGAAGCTTTCATGGGTTAGCCAATTTTTATAGGAGATTCATTAAGGGGTTTAATCTCATCATGGCTCCCATTACTGATGTTTTAAAGCTAAAATAATTTGTATGGATAGAATGACAACTTTGCAGTTTTGAAGAGATCAAGGTGGCGTTAACTACTGCACCTGTCCTAGCACTGCCAGAGTTTGAGAAACCGTTTTCTGTTGAGACCGACGCCTCCACTGTGGGCATTGGAGCAGTGTTAACACAAAATAATTGACCAATTGAATTTTTCAGTGAGAAATTATGCCCAACTAGACAACGATGGTCGATATACTAGCAGGAGTTGTATGCAGTTGTTAAAGCGCTTCGACAATGGGAACAATATCTATTGCACTAGGATTTTATTCTTTGTAGTGATCACAAGGCTCTACAATATATTAATACGCAGAAGAATATAAATGGAATGCATGTTAGGTGGATCATATTTTTACAAACGTTCACATTTGTTCTCAAACGTAAAAGTGGGGTTCAAAATAGGGTGGCAGATGCATTAAGCCGCTGATCAACCCTGCTCACTCAACTGCAAACCGATTTTGTGGCAATTGAAAGTTTGCAAGAGCTATACCATGATGATAGTTATTTCAGTCAGATTTGGCAGAAGTGCTTCAATAAGGAGGCAGTGGAAGACTATTCAACGCGACATAGATTTCTTTTTAAAGGTAATCTACTCTTGCATTCCAAATTCTTCATGGAGACAAGTAGACAACAAATAATCAAAGAAATTCATAGTGGAGCCTTAGACGCACACATGGGGTGTGACAACACAATTTCACAACTGCAAACCAGATTTAATTGGCCTCACTTGAGATGAGATGTATCCCGTTTTGTAGAGAGATGTTCGGTATGCCAAAGCTATAAGAGGGGAGGTCAGAACGCCGAACTTTATCTTCCTTTACATGTTCTGGAAACTATATGGGAAGACCTTAGTATGGATTTCATGCTAGGCCTACCTCGTACTCGTCGTGGCAATGATTCAATAATGGTGGTGGTAGATCGTTTCTCCAAGAAGGTCCACTTCATCGCCTGTAAGAAAACTTTTGACGTCTTGAACATTGCTAAATTATTTTTTCGTGAAATTGTGCGCCTACTTAGGATATCAAGATCTTTAACCTCTGATCAAGATATGAATTCATAAGTCACTTTTGGCAGGAGCTTTGGAAGAAAATGAATACACAAATCTAGCTTAGTTCATCCTATCACCCACACATGGATGGACAAACTGAAGTTGTCAACTGAACTTTGGCAACTTACTACGTTGTTTGGTTCAGGAGCATCCGAAACTGTGGGATGACGTACTTGGCCAAGCCGAGTTTTCTTTCATCTCCATGCCTAATTGTTCGACGAGTATTATATATACTAAAATTCCAAACATTATTGTTGATATTGCAGTTATTCCCAAGTGCACAAACAAAGTAACATCCACTTTTGCTGAACAATTCACATATATGCTGTCCAAAGTAAAGTTGAAGATACAAGAGTCCATTGCCAAATACGAACAACAAGCAAATATTCATCGGCGAGAGAGGGTATTTGGACCGGGCAAGCTGGTCATGGTCAAATTAAGAAAAGAACGGCTACCTCCAGGATGTTATTCCAATCTCAGTCGTCCCAAATTTGGTCCATTCACGATTGCCCAATGCATCAATAACAATGCTTATGTTATTGATTTACTGCAAAAAAGTAATGAATGATGCAAAGCATCTTTATTTTCTTGTGCGAGAGGAGCAACTTATCATTACATGTTTACTTTAGTTAGTTAGAGTTGTTCTCCACTACTATGGTTATTTTTAGTTTTCATCATAGGCAGACGGTGGCTGCCATTTTGGGTAATTTGGTTGCTAGGGAAGTAGTATTTCAGCTGCCATAGGAGCTGTAGAGGATAATTTTTGGTTTTGAAGAAATTTCACATCTATAGAAGAACAGTTCTTATCGCTGTTTCTGCTATCTGTTTGCTTGTGTTCATATTTTTGCAGCAATACCTACATCAATATGCAGATTAGTTTTTTGCCCTTATACATGTTTTTTTGATGCACTTGCATTATGTTTCTCAGTGCACTTGCACACCTTTTGGTGAATTTGCATAACACACTTGCACACTTTTCATCACATTTGTATGATGCACTTTCACATTTTTTGATCCATTTGCAAGATGTAGTTATATGTTTTTCAGTGCATAGATGTTGAGTTAGAATCTTATTAGGAGTTGGAATCTTGCTACATATTTCAAGATAGAAAAGTTTATCTTCACTATATGGTGGGCCCTTTGAGGAATCAATTTTCTATTGCAGATGTTGTAAATGAATTAGTGTGTATGTTGCGGATTTGGTGGCGTAGCAGATGAGTTATATATCATTATTGATTATTGTTAAATTCAGAGAATTGGAGAGGGAAAAGTCTTTATTTTATTGCACAAAATTATTCTTAATTATAGATCTATACAAGATATCTTAATAAAAAAATAAATAAATACAAAATCATGCATAATTGCTTTAATATAATCATTCCTAAATTAGCCAACTAAATATGGAAGGAGATTGACGTGATCCAGGTGAGCCTCCCATGGATTTCCATCCTAGCTGCAGGATCAAAATGCAAAGGGATGGCTGAGATTTAACATGTTAGCCTCCCACGGATTTCCATCCTAGCCATGGGATCAAAATGCCAATGAACAACTAGGATTTAGCAATCCCTTTCAAGCTGGGGAATATAGATTTGTCATTCCCAGAAAGATATAGTTATCGAGTCCCTTGGTAAGAATATATGCAAGTTGATCTTTTGATGAGACATGATCGATACATATAAGACCACAGTCTAATTTCCCCTCTATGAAATGTCTGTCCACTTCTATTTGCTTGATCTTATCATGTTGAACCAGATTATGAGCTATGCTGATTGTTGATTTGTTATCACAGTGTAGCTTCATGTGTCATTCCCACTTAATCATTAAGTCTTCTAGAATCATCTTGATCCATAGTTGGTCACATATTCCCAAGGTCATAACTATGTATTCAGCTTCTACACTAGTCCTTGCCATCACATTTTTTTTCTTACTCAATATAATAAAGTTTCCTCCAAGGAATGTGTAGTATCTTGAGATAGATTGTCTATCTACTAGTGATCTTGCATAATCTGCATTAGTATATGCTTCTGGGATTATTCTACAGTCTTTTCTAAAGAGAATCCCTTTATCTGGGTTCCCCTTAAGGTAGTGTAGTATTCTGTCTACAACTTGCATGTGAGTCTGCTTTGGATTTAGAATGATGTGGCTGACCATGTGATGTAGGCAAGCCGTACCCCCCCTCCCCCCCAATACATCCACATGATGCTTCGGTTTCCCTCCAATCAGCTGTATGGATATCTCGGTTTTTCCTCCCATGGTTGATAAAAATGCTTCATTTTTCCCCCTTTGATGCTTCGGTTTTCCCCCACTTTTGCGGATGTTTTGATGCTTCAGTTTCCCCATGACGGTTGCCCCTGTAGTTTCAATTTTACCAGTTTTTATGGCTGTTTTGGGAGCTACATTAACTCCCTACATTATTGTTCTTTACCTTTATTTTCTTCCCTATAGAAGGGGCTGTTTGAGAGTGATGGAGAAATTGATGAGTGATAATTTGTGGAATGTAAAACCTACGGGTTTTCTAGCTTGCGAGCTAGCCTCCTTTTCCCTTCCCCTCTATTATTTCGTCTCGGTCTTCTAACCCTTTCTTCTCTATTCACAGTTCCCGCCCCATATGTATCTTTCTTCTTTTTAAAAATTTGTATGTTGCAAGGTAGTTGCTCGTGTCTTATCCTAATGTAATTTGAGGTGGCTTCTAAGAGTAGTTAGAAGTTTTGTTTTGTCCTATGTAGTGTGTTTTGTCATTTTCAAGGAAGACAAGTCTTTTTATTTTGCAATCGTAATGTGTTTTTTTGTTGCATCATTTTTGTATCATAGCTTTAAGTTGCAGTGAGTCTTCCTTTCTTGAGTCTTTAAAAATGTTTAAAAAAATATGGACAATCATCAACAATCTGAAAGTCAAGATGAAATAGAAATTGTAGTTGGTGAAAATCAACCAATTAATCTTGAAGACAAAATTCCAACAAGCAGATGATTCCTGTCCAAGGAAGTTCTACCAATCCAATCCAGAATGAACTATACAAAATTTAGGAGAAAATGAATTTGGGTGTAGAAAAATATGAGAATAGAAAGTGTCTTCTTCAAGCCTAGTTTAATCAAGAAAAACAAATGATTTAATGAAAGTATGCGGCTTTAAATACAAGAATTGGATGTGGCTCATTCGGCGTGTCATGTAAATTCTGAAGTTATCTCATCAGGGGATGAAATCTCTCAACTGGAGGAGAATTGATGTAGGCAAGCCGTACACCCCCTCCCCCATACAACCACATGATGCTTTGGTTCCAATCAATTGTATGGATTTCTCTGTTTTCCCTCCCATGGTTGATAAAAAAATGCTTCGTTTTTTCCCCTTGATGCTTCCGTTTTCCCCCACTTTTGGGGCTGTTTTGATGCTTCAGTTTCCCCATGATGGCTGCCCCTTCGGTTTCAAATTTTCCTCAGATTTTGAGGAGTTTTTATGGTTGTTTTGGGAGGTGCATTAACTCCCTATATTTATTGTTCTTTTCTTTTATTTTCTCCTGTATAAAAAGCACTATTTGAGAGTATGGAGAAGTTGATGAGTGATAATTTGTGGAATGTAAAACCTGTGGGTTTTCTAGCTTGCGAGCTAGCCTCCTTCCCCTTTCCCTATATTATTTCGTCTCGGTCTTTTAACCCCTTCTTCTCTATCCACAGTTCCCGCCCCATCTATATCTTTCTTCTCTTTAAAAATTTGTAAGTTGCAAGGTAGTTGGGTCGTGTTCTGTCCTAATGTAATTTGAAGTGGCTTCTAAGATTAGTTAGAAGCTTTGTTTTGTCCTATTTAGTGCGTGTCATGTCATTTTGAAGGAAAACAAGTCTTTTTATTTTACAATCTTAATGTATGTTTTTTTGGGTTGCATCATCATGCTTAT
Source organism: Dendrobium catenatum (assembly GCF_001605985.2). Lineage (NCBI taxonomy): Eukaryota > Viridiplantae > Streptophyta > Magnoliopsida > Asparagales > Orchidaceae > Dendrobium > Dendrobium catenatum. The sequence goes on along the minus strand of NW_021319551.1, from coordinate 800,337 downwards.
AACAAACGTTATATCTGGTATGATGTGGGAAAGGTAGATTAATTTCACAACAAATTTCTGGTAAGATCCTTATCTACATTTGGATTTTTTAGCTTCCCCCAATTTGAGATTCGTTTTACTTGTGTTGGTGTTGGTTTACAGGCTAGTTTGCTTGTTTATTTAAGAGGATCATTAATGTATTTTTGTTGTGAAATAATAATTCTTTTGCTGGAGTGAGCCACTTCAATACCAAGATCTTTGATCTCAAATCCCTTGGCAAGGCATTTCCTTAAAATCACTTTTTCCTTTTCATCATTCCATTCAAGATGATATCATCCACATAAACTAATGGAATTGTGACTTCCCCTGAGTCTAAGTGCTTGAAGAATAATGTATGGTCCCCTTAGCTTTGCCGATAACCGTTAAGTAGTATAACTTTTGAGAATCTTTCAAACTAAGCTCTAGATGATTGCTTTAGCCCATATAGAGCCTTTTTAATGCCTACATTTTGTTACCTCCAGATTTCTCCTTGAATCTTAGTGGAATCTCCATAAATATTTCTTCCTCTAAGTCCCTGTGTTGGAATGCATTTTTGACATCTAGTTGTTCCAGATGACAGTTGTAATTAGCTGCTAGTTAGAGCATGATCCTCACGGTGTTCATCTTGATCACCGGTGTAAAAATTTTCTGGTAGTCAATGCCGTAAATTTGAAATGTATCCTTTCGCCACTAGTCTTGCCTTATACCTTTCCAATGTACCATCAGCTTTGTATTTCATAGAGAACATCCATTTCAGCCGATTGTTTTTTTTCTATTGGTAGGTCGGTGATCTCCCATATATGATTTTTCTCCAGGGCTTGCATTTCAATAAAGTAAAATGATATTCTAGGATTAGATGGGGGCATTTAATGAATATTAACAAAAGTATTTTTGAGAATAAGATTTTAGATCTTAAAATTTTGTCTGTGCATGTGGATTCTAATGTTATGTGGGAAAAAATAACTAGTGATATTAAGAATATTGCAAATGATATGCTTTGAGTTTCGAAGGGAAAAACTCATAATAGTAAAAATAGTTGGTGGTGAAATCTAAATATGCAAGAAAAGATAAAAAAAAGAAGATTTGTTATAAAAATTGATTTAGATGTAAAAATTCTGATAATTGGAAAATCTATAAATAGGCTCATAAGGAATCTAAGAAAGCTAATGATTTATATAATAGATTAGATACTAAGGAGGGAGAAAGACATGTATAAGTTAGCCAAACAAAGAGATAATAGTAAGGATTTAGTTCAAGTGAAGTGTATTAAGGATGAAGATCATAAATTACTTTTCTTAGAAGATGATATTCAACAAAGGTGGATGAGATATTTTGCTAAACTTTTTAATGATGAATGTGAAAATATGATTGACTTTAGTGACTTTAGTACCCTGAATGAAAGTAAAGATTATTGTTTTTATCGGCGTATTAGTAAAGTCAAAGTTAGAGAGGCTTTAAAGAAAATGAAGTGTAGAAAAGCTGTTGGACTTGATGATATTCCAATAGAGATGTGAAAATGTTTAGGAGATGAAAGAATTTCTTGACCTACTAAAGTTTTTAATACTGTGTTGAAGACTAAAAAAATGTTAGATGAGTAGAAAATGAGTGTGTTAATTTCTATTTTTAAGAATAAAGGTGATGCACATGAGGGTGCGAATTATATAGGAATTAAGTTAATGTGTCATACTTTAAAACTATGGGAGCGAGTTATGGAGCGTAGGTTGCGGCTTGATACTAATGTTTCTCAAAATCAATTTGTATTCATGTCGGGTAGGTCTACTATGGAAGCCATACATTTATTGAGAGGTTTGATGGAGAAATATAGAGAGAATTGAGTGATATATGTAAGTCATTAATAAGAGTACACTTTTTAGATATCTTGGATCTATTGTTCAGAGTGATGATGAAATAGATGGAGATATTATCAGTAGAATTCAAGTTGGATGGTTGAAATAGAGGAATGCATCGGGCTTGTTGTGCGATAAAAAAGTCCCCCTCAAACTTAAGGGAAAATTCTATAAGATGGTTGTGAGACCTGCAATACTTTATGGTGCCGAATGTTGGCCATTAAAAGAGAAGCATAATTGATGGGAACATCAGAGCATGAATCGTATATCAGAGGCATGGCCGTCGATCTATGACCACGATCGCGTCGTTGTATTTTGAGTTATTTCATGTATTTATTTTATTATGTTATTTGTCTTTTATTATTATTTATGTTGTAATTGTTTTTTCATTTTTTACCCCTTACTTAAAGGGAGGTCGTATGTAAGCCTTGAGGGCATTGTGGTCTTTTTATTTTGAGTATTATGTACGATGCTATTTATAGCCCCTATGTTCTCTTTGAAAATTAATGAATGAATGATTGATTAAAATTTCTTCCTTGCATGAGTTCTTGTGAGAGCTTGAGAGTTTGAGAGATGAATTCCTAGGAGAGGGAAAACGGATCACCCACCAACCTTGGAGACGGCCGGGTTCGTGGTTTTACCTTCTCTATCGTTTTTCCTCCCCCTTCCTCCCTTAATTAGCCACCGGTTTTGTCATCTACCCCACCTCCTGAAGCAACCGGCCATCATACAATTTTCATTCGCCACCGGGTAACCCAATTCCGACTCCACCCTCACCCAACCAAGCCAACTTCTTCATCACCCTACCTAAATTCCCCCTTCCTAGCCCACCAAGCCGCCGGCCTCATCTTCATCTTCTTCTTCCTCCCTTCAAAATTCAAATCACTCCTTGAATTCCTTCCATTAGTATCTCCTCTTAATTCAGAAAGGTTTAATTTCAAATTTCAAAGCATCTTGAATTTGAAATTTATTTCCCAAGTTAAGAGATCTATTTTTAGAAAGTTCCTAAATTAAGTTCAATTTGAATTTTGAATTGAATTGGATTGAAGATCACTCATTCCTAATTTGATTTTCCAAATCAAGGAAGAGTAATTGCTTTCTCTCAAACCACTTCCCCCGTTGGCTGTTGCCGGCCTCCTCATGGTCCCCACCTCTTTATTTCTTTCCAAACTCAAGTCGCCTCTTTAGGAAACTTACTAAATCTGCTCCTATTTAAATTTTAAATTAAGTAGGGATGAGATATTTCTTTCATAACTTAATTAATAATTTAAATAGGCATTAAATGCATCATTAAACCTTTCCCTCTCTCCATAGACGCCGGCCCCCCTTAATGGTTTGAATTTGGAATTGTTTCCTAATGCCCACCTTCTCTCTTGGAAACAATTCAAAACCCCTTTCCCCCTCCTTAGCCGCCCCACTCTTCCCTAATTAAACTCTAATCATCTCTCAAAGAAAAGGGATTAATTGGGGAAAACAAATACTTGATTTCCCTCCATCTTCACTTCCAAAATCTGAACCAAATTTCTTTCCCATGCTCTCATTCTTAGCCGGCCACCTCCATCCCTCTTCTCATCTTGACTTCTCAAGATAGTCTCCTCCCTCTCAAGAGTAGCCTTCAAGGGGAGCAACGACGGTCGTCTTCAACATCTTGACTACTTGTTGGTTTCGACAAAGTTGAATCTTTAAGGGAGCTACAACAAACTTCTTCAACATCTCGCTACTTGCTACCGGGTTTTGATAAGGGTGAACTTCTTCCCCTTTTTATTTACTTCTCTAATTCCTCTAATCTTGTAGGTGATGGAGATTCACAAGGAGCAGAGCTTCACCTTTGCCTAAGCTTAGTAAACGTAGAATTTTATTTCACTGTTGCCAAAGCTTAGTAAACGTAGGATTGATTGCACTTTGTTTGCTTCTAATCTTATTGTTAGATTAGAGATTTTTGTTGTAAACTATTTACTTTGCATGTTATTGAATTTCTACTTGTTTTGAATCTCCAAGTGTTTGACATGTGGCTTAGCCTAAGCGTAGACACCCCTCTTTTGTTTTCTATCGTCGTTTTAATTGCTAATAGTGGTAATCTTACGTGCTTAATTCAAGAACTCGTGCAACTTCTTATTTCATTCATTTAAGGCATTTAGTCCTACATCAATAATACTAATTTAAGTGTTGCAGAGATGAGGATGCTTAGGTGGATGAGTGGCTTTACCCGTAGAGATAGGATACGAAATGACCATATACATAAAAAGGTTAGAATAGCTCTAGTGGAAGATAAGATTAGAGAGAGTCGCCTTAGGTGGTTTGGTCACATTAAATGGAGGCCTTCCGATGACCCGATTAGGAAAGTTGAGGTATTATATTTGACTTATGTTAAGAAAAGTAGAGGTAGACCAAAAAAGACTTGGTTAGAAAATATTAGAAATGATCTTTTTTATTAGATTTAAATTAGAATTTGACTTTTAACATGACACAATGGTGAAAAATGATTTATGTAGCCGACACCACATAGTGGGACAAAGGCTTGATGTTGTTGTTGTTGTTGTTGTAAGGCCTCAGAAATATCATTAGGAATATGAATATTATTTAGTGTAACCAAATTTTTTTTTGTGAATGTGATAAGTTATGGAAGGATGTAAAGCTAGTTATAGGGTACAAAGGAGGTTTTTTTTGGTGAAATCGTACAAAGGAGGAAAAGGAGACGGTTCAGATTCTTGGATATGCTCTAGAGTATAATTTGAATTTGTACACCTAGAATACACTTTCTCAAATCTTATGTTTTCACAGCTTTGTCCTCAGTTTCCTTGGCTTTGATTTTAGGTTTTTGTAAATTAATTTGAGGTGAGGTTAGAAGGTTAAGAGGGGCAAGCTCATTTTCCTCATCTTCCTGAATTTTAGTCTCTCTTTGAAGATAGGTTTGGTGAAATAGGGTCAACAGATACACGAGTTTTCTTGATGGAGGGATGATAATGCTTATATCCTTTTTGGGTAGAGGAATATCCAACAAAGATACATTTGAGTGCTCTTGGATCTAATTTTTCTCTATTTTGGCGATGAATGTGAACATAGGTAGTGTAATCAAATATTTTGGGTGTAAGGTTATTATGGGTATAGAATTTGGGGTAAAAAGAGGATATAATATCCATTGGTGTTCAACCCGGCAACCCAGCCGGGTCGGGTCCGGGTTGAAATGTCCGACCCGTTTGCAAAATAGGTCGGGTTCAGGTTGACCCGTTTATATACTGGTTAGGTTGGGTTCGACCCGAACCCGACGGGTTGACCCGAATTGCACCCCTACATTGGTGTTTTTAGTCCTAAGATTTTGAAGGTAGTCGATTTATTATATATGTGCAGTTAGAAGGGCTTCCCCAGTACGATTTGGGTATATTTTGTTGGAATAAAAGTGCATGGGTGGAGGCTAGAAGGTGGCTATTTTTCCTTTCTACAATCCCATTTGGTTGTGGGGTATAAATGCAGGAAGACACCTGAATGATACCTTTTGTTTTGAAAGTAGGAGGATAGGGTTTGGTTAAAGTAATTTTTAGCATTGTCTGAACGAAATTTTCTTATTTTTACTCTAAATTGTTTCTGGATCATGGTATAGAAAATGGGGAGGATAGTGATAACATCAGATTTATTTTTAAGGAGAAAGATCCAAGAGACTCTAGTGCACTCATCAATAGAGGATACATACAAACCATCGGGCTCCTGAGATGTTATGTATTTTTTAGGGTCCCCAAATATCACTATGAATAAGGTAAAATGAAGTATTATATATCTTATGTTTGTTTGGTAAAGAAACTCGTTTATGCTTGGCTAACTTATAGGTTTCACAATGAAAAGATTTATTTTGCAACTTATAAAAATTTTTAGGTGCATATTTTTTAAGACATAAAAAATGGACGTCCTAGTCTAAGCCAAATAGTAACTTTTTTATCAAATAGGGATAACATATAAGAGCTATTATTGATAATATTATATTTGTTCAGCTTTTCTAAGTAGTGCAGTCCATCTCTCTCCTTAGTAAGTCCAATCTTCTTTCCCGGTCTCTAGTTCTAAAATAAGCAACAAGTAGGTTAAATAAGACTTGACAATTATGGTAACTTAAGAATTTTTGTATGGAGATTAGGTTTGTGAATAATTGAGGTACATGGAACACATTTTTAGAGTGATAGAGGGAGATAAGAGTTTTTCTCCTTGCCTTGCTTTTATGGTAAGAGAACCAACAATAGTGATGATTTTCGTGTCAGTTTAGGAAAGGATTATAGTTGATTAAGTAGGTAGTGGAGTGTGTCATGTGATCTGTGTCTCCTGAGTCATTGATCCATAATCATTTTAAATGATTTTAGAGGTATTTAATCCAATGGATATGAAAAACTTACCTGAAAATGCAAGAGAAGAAGATGCAGGTGGTTTTTCAAGGGACACCAGAAGTTGTTTTAGTTTATGAATATCTTCTTTATCTAGATTTCTGAAGCTGGACTGCATTTTGGGTTAAGCTGATTTGTTGTAGTGTTGGCTTGTGATGTGTCATTTTATCCACTTCTTTGATTACACTCCTTTCATGGGGGCTTTCCATGTATCTTCCAACATGTCTCCTTTTGTGTGTCTTGATTTCTTGCAATAACTGCACCAAAAGGAGTTTTTCTCTTTAGGTTTTGAGGAATCCTTACCTTTTTCCTTTCATGATGCCTCTTTGGTTGACGCCTTTGCTGAACCTTCAACCACCTTTAGCTCTAGCATTACCCCTTGTTGGCTTTCCTCAGCATGAATGAGAGAAATGGTCTAGTTTAATGAGGGGGTCTCCTATTTTCCAAGGATATGAACTCTAACCTGATCAAACATCACATTTAATCCTACAAGAAAGTCATATACTCTATCTTTCTCAATAAAATTTTTTAGGATAGCAGCATATTCTAGACACTTGGTCTCTATGCATTTGTAATGATTAGGTTCTTGCCACAAGTTTTGAAGGAGAGTGACATATTTAGTTACAATTTTGCTTCCTTGTTTTGTGCTTCCCACCTTGAACCATCTTGTTAACGGCAAATGGCGCACCACAGCGCAAAGGTCCCTTAGGAGCTATTGCGCATAGCGCATGGCGCGACACGCGCCATTTTGAATATGACACAGATTATATAAGAATTATAAAATAATAAGCATGAATATAAAATATCATTAAACTGAAAGACAAGCTATCATAATAATAAAATATAACCATTGTCATATATAAATTCAAGTAAACAACACCCAAATATCTCATAATTCAAAATATTATAATCATGTTTTTTAATGGACAATTATTTTATAAGAATTTAATCAACTCTTCTTGGGAATCATCATCATCAACAAATGCCAAAACAAAGCTTCGTTATCTTCATCATTATATTTTTAATTAGCATATAAAATAACAAAGTTTTATGGTTCATTTGCCCTATACATTTCTTTTATCTGTTACATGTTTAGGGCTTTTAATGAGTCCAGTTTGGCCCTACAAGTAGAGCTGTCAACATTTGACCCGACCCAAAAACCCGACCCGAAAATTTCGGGTTTGGGTCAACCCGAACCCGAACCGGGTCGGGTTTATCCCAAAGAAAAAAAAACAATTGTCATTTTACATTTTATTTGATAAATATATAATCTCTTTTATTATATTTCTTAGAGGTAAAAGAGGTGTAATAATAATATAAGACTAATGAAAGATCAAAACGATCAAACGTATTATAATAATAGTGAAATTATTAAAAAAAAGTGCAAAATTTTAGTACTTCTGTAAATCATTGTGTTTTGCACAAAATAAAATTATATAATATTAAAAATTCAAATAAAAACAAAAAGAAAAACTTCACTAAACAAGCCATCTTTCTTTTCAAACAATAGCGCGCGCTATTTTGCGCCGTGCGCCATGGCGCAAATAGCGTGCGCCATTTTGAACATTTGCGTCATGCCATGCACATGGTGCCGTGAGTGCGCCGCGCCATGCGCTATGGTGCGCGCTATTTTGCGCCATTGACATCTATGCCTTGAACTTAATTTCAAAGATTTGGGCAGCATTCTGAGCCTTTGAGAAGGTTTTCCAAGTGCCATCCCATATGTCCTTTGCAGTAGATATGAAAATAAAAGTATCACTAATTTCTGGAGTCATGAAATTCCACAACCATGACATAATTATGGAGTCCGCTTCATTCCATGCCCAAAAATTAGGATATCCTTCTTTTGGTCCTACCCCAAGGAGGTGATTCAACTTTCCTTTACCTTTAAGTAGGTCTTCACAAATTGAGATCACTTCAAATAATTCTTCCCATTTAAGTAATATGAAGTTGCATATTTTGAAGATCTCCTCTTTCATGGTGCATCATAGAGTTCTCATTTAGTCAAAGCTTTGGGAGGAATTTGCTTCAGCCATTGCGGCGGTAAATGGTAGTGATGAAGGCTATATTAAGCAAGACAACAATGAAGGTTGCGTTGGTTATAGATATGATAACAACAAGGGAAGTCTGGCAATGAAGGCATATGGTAGTAGAAAAAACTCAAAATTCCGGCAATGGCAATGAAGGATCTGATACCATGTTAAATTCAAAGAATTGGAGTGGTAAAAAGCTTTATTTTATTGCACAAAATTATCCCTGTTTATAGATCTATATACAAGATATCTTAATTAAGAAACAAATAATTATAAAATCTTGCATAATTGCTCTAGTATAATCCTTCCTAAATCAGCCAACTAAATATGGAAGGAGATTGGCGTGATCCATATGAGTCTCCCACAGATTTCAATCATAGCCATGGGATCAAAATGCCAAGGGACGATTTGGAACTTAACATGTGAGCCTCCCATGGATTCTCATTCTAACTATGGGATTAAAATGCCAAGGGACGGATAGGATTTAACTGTTAGAATCTTGTCACATATTTCAAAATGTTAGTTTTTTCTTCACATAATTGTAGTTTTATATGAAGGGCCCCTTGGGGAATCAATCTTCCCTTTATAAATAAGGGAGCCCCTAGTTCATTCGCATTCAAGTCATTGAACTCAAGTCCAACGTTCTAAGAGTTTTGGGTGCCAAGAGAGGGTTTTATCCGTGATCTTGCCTATAGACAAACATTTAAGTTCATTTTAAGTCTTGTTCATGTCAGTACTTCTTGTTGATATTTAAACTTTGTTCACACTGTTTGCATGATATCTTAAGTTTTTAATTTTCCCCTTAGTTTAGCATTTTTATTCTTTCATTGTTTGTATTTAATTCAAAGATATTTTTTGGGGTCCTATTCCCTGTAGATTCATTAGGTCCAATTGCTAGCTGAATTTTGACAGCATTTTGATTTTAACTCCCTTTTAGAGAGACACTTAAGAATGTTGGGCCTGTCCACTATACCAAGAAAGGTACGCATGGTTGGGTAAATTATGTCCAAGACTATTTCATTCTACCATGCCAAGAAAACATGTGTGAGTCTTCATATTTGTGCTAAAAAATATTTATAAACTTGATTTCCTTGCAACGCCAAGAAAAGACGTGTACAAGTACTTAAATTTGGTGATACGAATTCTTCTTTCTTACCATGTATGAAAATTTTATGAATACCAAAAATTTCCACCATGCTAAGATGTATATATGTAGTTAATTTGGATTGCAAGTTATTTTGCATTTTATACCCTTGCACAACATGATGAACTTGCTCGATGATAATGAAATTCTCTCTTTTGTGTCCTTTTTTTTTGGTTCTCTTATGTGTTTTATATACTCACTGTTTTCTCTTATATATGTATATATGGAGAGAGAGTGAAAGAGATAGAAAGAAAGAATGCTAGAGAGATGGAGAAGAAGTTGCTGGCGATAAGCGATTTGGGAGGTGACAATTGTGATTGATGGGCTTGCTGGGTGAAAGTGTAGGAGGCAAGCAATGGTGCTTGTAGAAGTGGATTTGACGACACTGAGTAGTTGTTGCCGTGAGTTTGAGGCAGGAGCATGCAAGCTGGGAAAGCTTGGGTGGAGAGTTTGGTGTTGCTTGGAAGGAGGCCGACTTAAGGGTAAGAAATGTTGGTGATGGTGGGGTTAAGAGTTGGATGGAGAAAGAGTAGGGATATGAATGGCATTTCCTGCGAGGAGGAAGAAGACTTCGTAGATCTTATTAGTGGGTGTGGGTGGATGTTTGGCATGAGTAGGCATGTGGGTTGGGTGGTGAAGGCCTACTGTGCTGTTCGATTTGGGATGAGGAGAGGGTTGCAGGTTGTGAAGGTTTGGTTGCGTATGCGAGATAGAAAGGGAAGAGGGAGGAAGAGACATGTAAGAGAGAAAGAAGGAAAGAGAGATGCGAGGGTCGCAGGTTTGGGTTTAATGGTGAGGGTTATGAGGGAGACACTCCAGGAAGTGGGATGGTGAAATGGTACAAAAATAATTTTGTTGGGAACTTTTTTTAGCGAAGATTATTTTTTTATTTAATTAATAGAGGGACAAGACGGGGTTGGGTATGTACCGAAAGATGGGGATTTCATGTGGTGCAATCGGTAAGAGCTATGTTGCACCGACACGGATACGACGACACGGGTATGAAACGATACGGATACGGAACACGTCAATTCTTAAAAATACAGGATACGGGTACGGCACGGACACGACATTATAATTTATAAATCATATATAATAATTAAGAAAGCAATCAAAGCATAATATTTGAAATTACAAAAAAAATGAAAACACAACATCATTTGTGGCCTTGTAGCTTATAATATCAAAATAAAAATAAGTATTAAATGTCTAGTACAACAACAAAAGCATAAACATAAATT